>NW_006418487.1:2165-3615 GCF_000296735.1 Chrysochloris asiatica | reverse complement strand
GATAGGATGAATGTAAAACAAATGTTCTCCCATGTAAACTATCACATAATTCACAATAAAACATTAAAAAATAAACAATGCAGCCATATCCAATGTACTTTTAAAATAAGCCAATCTATATCAATGTTTCTGAAAGTAGTTACTACATATCCAAGCCATTAGAGACATAAGAAGCAGGTTTTCTTGAATGAGAAAATAATTGAGATTTAAGGCTGCCTCATAAAAAAAGAAAACAAAAACACCCTCTACCACCACCACAACAAAAATCCCAGCAACTGCCAGCCTACCTCTTGAGTCACAACCAACTTGATTGCAGTTAACAATATTATGGTAGGACAAGCCAAGTGGAAGCCATTAGAACTGCTTCTGCCTAGGAAAATAATAAACCAAAAGCAATGCCACATTCCTGGAGGGATTGCAGAGACTTGAAGGATGCAGGGGTGATTCCCATCACATCCCCATTTAATTCGCTTATGTGGCCTGTGTAAAAATCAGATGGATTTTAGAGAATGAAAGTGGACTATTATAAACTTATCCTGTGGTGACTCCAATTGCAGCTATTTTTCTAGATATTGTTTCATTGCTTGAGCAAATGCATTAATCTCCTTGTACCTGGCATGCAGCTATTGATTGGTCAATACCTTTTCCTCAATTCTATTTTCCAAGGGTCATCAGAAATAGTTTGCCTTCATCTGGCAAGGCCAGTAATACACCTGTGTGTTAGAGGGTGGGAAATTATCCCAACAAAAATTTAGGCACCTTTCATCTTAGTGAACTTTCTAGGGGTTCAGTGGTGTGAGGCATGTCGAGTTATTCTTAATAAAGGATAATTTACTGCATCTTGCCCTAGATAAGTTTACGAGCCAGCTGCTAACAGTTGGCAATTCTAACCTACCAGTTACTCTCCAGAGGAAAAATAGCTGATTTTCAGCCCGGGGAAACCCTATTGGGTAGTTCTACTGTGTCATACAGGGTCACGCAATAGCACACTAATTATGATGTATAAACCATGTTAATATTATGTGCTTCAGAACTTTCTTTTTAGCTCTGGAAGAACATGTCAATAAAATGTACAAACCTGTTCTTCTACCTAAGGGTCATACGTTAGACAGGGATTTCTCTCATGATTGATGACTTCATACACCCTCACAGTCATTAAAATTTTTTTTCACTTTCATTGTGCAGTAGTGAAAAACAGGAGGGAGAGGTTCCAGAATCTGTACTGACTTTAGGTCATGTTGTGGAAATTAGTTCTTGATATACGCTAGTTATTTGTCTCTTCTTATGAAAAAGAAACCACATTTAATAAAAAGTTTCTTATTGGATTTTTAATGTTCTTCATAACCAAAGAACCTAGAGATACAGGGTTATGCAATTTCTGCTAAAAAGAAAATAAAGAGTTTGAGTCCAAAGCTGAGCTTTGAGTGTTATTGTCAAGCACCGATTAGGT
>NW_006418487.1:0-595 GCF_000296735.1 Chrysochloris asiatica | reverse complement strand
ATCAGTAGTTGGAAAATATGGCCTTGGTGATAGAAATGATGCTGGAGATTGCATGACAGAATTCTGCAAAATCAATGATATGTTCATTTCAAATACCTCCTTTAGACAGCATAATAGATAACTATACACATGGGCCTTGCCAGATGGAATACAAAGAAATCAAATTGACTACATCTGTGAAAAGAGATGACAGAAAAGCTCCATATCATCAGTGAAAACAAGGCCCGGGGCAGATTGTGGAACAGACCATCAATTGCTCCTATGCAAATTCAAACTGAAGCTGAAGAAAATGAAAACAAGTCAACGAGAGCCAAAATATAACCTTGAATATATCCCACCTGAATTTAGAGATCATCTGAAGAATAGATTTAATACATTAAACATTAAAGACCAAAGACCAGAAGAGTTGTGGAATGACATCAAGAACGTCATACAGGTAGAAAGCAAAAAGTCATTAAGAAGACAAGAAAGAAGGAAAAGGTCAAAATGGATGTCAGAGAGACACTGAAACTTGCTCTTCAGTGTAGAGCTGTTAAAACAAATGGAAGAAATGAGAAGGTCCAAGAGCTGAACAGAAAATTTCCAAGATCAGCTC
>NW_006418486.1:2325-3015 GCF_000296735.1 Chrysochloris asiatica | reverse complement strand
TGTAGGCACTCAGCTTTATTCAGTCCATAGACCTAAAGCCCAAGGCTGCTGTGTCTCTCCACGTCACCACCTCTGCTGTCTGCTCTGCAGTAGCAGTTTCTCTAAATAGGGATCTCACATCACTGTGCTCTACCTTTTGATGGTCCGGTGATCTTCTGTCCCTAGTTTTGAGATGGCTTCTTTTAAACCTAGTGAGTTAATGTGCCAGACTGCAAAGCCGCTTGAACTTCAAGGTCAGCAGTTCAAGCTCACCAGCTGCTCCTTGGAAACCCTATACAGGGTCGCTATGGTTGGAACCGACTCGATGGCACTTCACAACAACAGAGGGCAAAACTAATCAATCCCAAAACTAATCAATCCTGGATAGCTTATTTGTGTGGTGTGGCTCCGTGGGTTAATGCGCTGGAGTGCAAAGTCGGTTTGAACCACGAGGTCAGTGGTTCAAGCTCACCAGCCTCGCCTCAGACCCATATACAGGGTCACTATGAGTTGGAACCAACTCACTGGCACCTAACAACAACAATGCAATCAATTGAAGTGAAGAAGTTAAAAAGACTTTGGATAGAAAAGCCACATCAAATAAATTCAAGGCACCATAGTCCTCAAACTGACATCTTTACTCTTCAATACTTTAAAGAAGGCTTGTGCAGCAAATTTGTTATTTGATTTCTTGACTGCTGCTTCCATTAG
>NW_006418486.1:1362-2144 GCF_000296735.1 Chrysochloris asiatica | reverse complement strand
AAGGCTGCTGTGTCTCTCCACGTCACCACCTCTGCTGTCTGCTCTGCAGTAGCTGTTTCTCTAAATAGGGATCTCACATCACTGTGCTCTACCTTTTGATGGTCCGGTGATCTTCTGTCCCTAGTTTTGAGATGTCTTCTTTTAAACCTAGTGAGTTAATGACTGCAAAGCCGCTTGAACTTCAAGGGCAGCAGTTCAAGCTCACCAGCTGCTCCTTGGAAACCCTATACAGGGTCGCTATGGGTTGGAACTGACTCGATGGCACTTCACAACAACAACAGAGGGCAAAACTAACCAATCCCAAAACTAATCAATCCTGGATAGCTTATTTGTGTGGTGTGGCTCTGTGGGTTAATGCGCTGGAGTGCAAAGTCGGTTTGAACCACGAGGTCAGTGGTTCAAGCTCACCAGCCTCGCCTCAGACCCATATACAGGGTCGCTATGAGTTGGAACCAACTCACTGGCACCTAACAACAACAACGCAATCAATTGAAGAAGTTAAAAAGACTTTGGATAGAAAAGCCACATCAAATAAATTCAAGGCACCATAGTCCTCAAACCGACATCTTTACTCTTCAATACTTTAAAGAGGGCTTGTGCAGCAAATTTGTTATTTGATTTCTTGACTGCTGCTTCCATTAGTGCTGATGGTTAATCCAAGCAAAACGAAGTCATTGACAACTTCAGTCTTTTCTCCATTTATCTTGATGTTATTTATTGGTCCAGTGGTGAGGATTTTGTTGTCTTTACATTGAGGAGCAACCCATACTGAAGGTTGTGGT
>NW_006418486.1:0-1262 GCF_000296735.1 Chrysochloris asiatica | reverse complement strand
TGATGATATGGAGCTTTCTCACCGTATCGTTCCACATTTGTTGACAGTTTGATTTCTGTGTATCCCATCTGCTAAGGTCCATCTTTTATGTTGTTTAAAAAAGGGTATTAGCAGTGAACAAGTCATTGGTCTTGCAGAATTCTATCTTGCAATCTCCAGCATCATTTCTATCACCAAGGCCATGTTTTCCAGTGACTGATTCTTCCTCTTTGTTTCCATCCTTTGCATTCCAGGCACCTGTAGTTATCAGTACATCTTGATGCCATGTTTGATCCATTTCAGACTGAAGAAGTTGGTATGATTCTTCAGTTTCATCATCACTGGCAAAGTGGTTGGTGCATAAATTTGAATAGTAGTGGTGTTAACTGGTCTTCCTTGTAGGCACATGGATATTATCCTATCACAGACAGTGTTGTACTTCAAGACAAATCTTGAAATGTTCTTTTTGATAATGAATGAATAGGGCACTATCTCTCTTCAATTTGTCATTCCTGGCATACGAAACCATGTGGTTGTCAGATTCAGAATGACCAATACCAGTCTGCTTCACCTCACTAATGTCTGGGATATCAATGTTTATGTGTTTCATTTAATTTTTGACAACTTCCAATTTTTTTAGATTCATACTCTGTACATTCTATTACAATTATAATGGTTGTTTGTAGGTGTTTCTCTTTATTGTGCCTCATTAGCAAATGAAGGTCCTGAAATCTTTACTCCATTGGCATCATTATGGTCAATTTTACTTTGAGGAGGCAGCTTTTCCCCAGTCATAATTCAAGTGCCTTCCAACCTGAGGGGCTCATTTTCTAGTACACTTTATCTGACATTATTCAGGTGTTCTTCATCATGTTTCAATATTCTGGTGCTATCTGACAGTGTTCTACTGCAATTCATAAGGTTTTCAGTGACTAAATATTAAAAAGTAGTCCATGTCTCCTTCTTCCTAGTCTGTCTTAGTCTGGAAGCTCATCTGAAACCTGTCTAGCATGAGTGACCCTGCTGGTATTTAAAATACCAGTAGCATAGCTTCCAGAATCACAGCAAAACCCAAGCCATCACAGTACTGATAACTGACAGGCAAGTGGTGGTTCTCAGAGGAATAGGCCTTGGTTGCTTTTTAGTTTGAGTCCCCCTTCTACCTTGAACAGTTAGAGGCAGTCAGATGCTACTTCCACATATTCTTTTTACAAGGAGTTTCAAAAAGTTCATAGAAAAATGAAATAGAAATATTTCTGCATACTTTTTGGAGTCCCCTCATA
>NW_006418485.1:4641-5731 GCF_000296735.1 Chrysochloris asiatica | reverse complement strand
CAGCACTTGACTATTTATTTAATCTATTGCCTTCAAGTAAATTCTGACTATAAGCAACTATATAAGCCACAGAACAAGTGCCCTGTATGGCTTTCAAGGTTGTTAGTATTTAAGGAAGCTGAAAGTCACATTGTTCTCACACAGATCATCTGGTGAGCTCAAACTAGAAACCTTTTGGTTAGCAGCCGACTGCTTAACCACTGTGCCACCAGGACTCCTTGTCTGTATATTTCCTTATCAACAAATGCATTGTTTTTAGTAGGTGCCATCTAGTTGATTCTGACACAGAATGACATTATGGACAATAGAATGAAACACTGCCCAGTCTTGTGCCATCCTAACAGTAATTGTCAAGCTTTAGACCACTGTTGTTGCCCCTCTGTCAATCCATCTCACTGTGGGGTCTTCTTCTTTGTCTCTGACCCTCTACTTTAATGAGCATGATGTCCTTCTCTAGGGACTGGACCATCCTGACAATATGTTCTGAAATATGAGCGACAAGGATTCCTCATGTGGCTTTGTGGATTAATGCACTGGACAGGAAAGTCTCTTTGAACCACAGTTCGGCAGTTGAAAGTCGTCAGCTGCTCTGCAGAAACACTATACAAGTTCGCTATGGGTTGGAATCAACTCAATGGTACTGAACAACAACAACATGAGAGACAAAGTCTGACCATCCTGGCTTCCAAAGAGTATTATAAATGCTTAACACACTTAAATAAAAAGAAAAAAAAATGCAACCTATAGTTTCTTCAATAAATCAAACATGATAGACAATTTACTGTTTATTTGACAGTATTAATGATTGGGGATAGCCTGGCAGTTTTGAAGGAAATTATAGTGAGATTTAAAAGGGACTAACTGCAAAGGAAATGATAACAGTTTGTAAGTGTGCATTTCAATATGGCAAACCATGAACATTTAGAGAAAAAAAATAGTGGGTTGTAGGACTTAAAAGTTGGGCAATTGAGAAAGAGCAAGATTAATTTGAGACTGTTGTTGTTGTTGTTGTTAAGTGCCATCGAGTCGGGTCCGACCCATAGCGACCCTATACAGGGTTTCCGAGGGTGTAAATCTTTACGGGAGTAGA
>NW_006418485.1:0-446 GCF_000296735.1 Chrysochloris asiatica | reverse complement strand
CAAGGTCAGCAGTTCGAAACTACCAGCTGTTCCGCGCGAGAAAGATGAGACTTTCTGCTCCTGTAAAGATTTGCAGCCTCGGAAACCCTGTACAGGGTCGCTATAAGTCAGAACTGACTCCACAGCACATGACAACAATAACAACAATGTGTTAGGCACTGAGTTTGGTCTGTGATCTCAAAAAGACTAGATGACAATGCTATCCTTCATCTTTCCAGCCAGAAAAGATTGATATGTTCTTCCTTATGGCTTTCTACCATCATCTACCACTTTGTTACTGGTGGTCAAAGGGTTGTCCTTTCACCAACAACAGGGAAACTGATGAAAATGTAGACTCAAGCCTCACTGTAGACTTTGTTGTTGTTGTTGTTAAGTGCTGTTGAGTCGGTTCCGACCCATAGCGACCCTGTACAGGGTTTCCGAGGGTGTAAATCTTTACGGGAGTA
>NW_006418484.1:2459-3711 GCF_000296735.1 Chrysochloris asiatica | reverse complement strand
TCGGAAACTCTATACAGGGTCACTGTGAGTCAGAACCAATTGGATGACACTTAACAACAATAGCAGAGCACTAGTTGGAAACCACTATCTTAAAGGGACAGTAGATTTAACTCAGAAAATAGTGAGGTATGGGTCATGCTTTCCCTTGAGGAGCTCTAATGGAAAGTCTGGTGTCCTTGACATTGAGGCAGTTGAATTTACCACGTTTCAAACTCTGAATTAGGTTACATTCTTGCCCCTTTATCACTGGTTATATAGATAGTTTGCCCTTATGGCTTACTATCCTGTCTGGGGGTATTTTCCCTGATTACTACCTTCTCTCCATTCTAATTTACCCACCGGTGCCTTTTGCTACCATCATCTTGCATGTGATCAGCATGATTTGTGGGTCCTCTCTCCAGCATTAGCTTTCTCTTGTCAATAACTCTCTTGAGGATTTCACATTTTAACTTCTCTACCTGACAGGCAACTGGCAGTAATTTCTATTACTGTTTATAAATATCTACAAGCTACCAATTATATTTTAACATATTTTTCTAACATAATCATAAAAAATACATTAAAGCATCTTGAGACCACACTGAAATGTTAATCGCTGCAAGTATATTATGAAAGAGCCCACATGCACAGTGAACTTCCAGTGTGGCGTTATTGGATCAGCGCAGGACTGCAAGGTTACTTTGAACTATGAGGTCGGCAGTTCAGACTCACCAGTCGTTCCTTAGAAACCCATATACTGGGTTGCTATGAGTCAGAATCAACTGGATGACACTTAAGAACAGTATGCACGATGGTTAAGCAATCTCAGCTGTTAACCGAAGATTGGTGGTTTGAGGGAGAGAGGATCCTCCCTGCAATCCTAAAGGTCTCAGCCCTGGAAACCCTCTGGGCTTGCCATGGGTCAGGATGGACAATGATGGCATACAAAGACAGCAACATGTGAAAGTGTCCAAGGAGGATCTTTACTCCGAGAAGTCACCAAATGAATAGGTGTCTCAAGCAGTATTTTCCTACAGGCATTGTGGGTAGTAAGAGTCTGATCTCTTAACTGTTGCAAAAGTCAGCATTTTAGAGGCTCTGATTAGATCATAGGATTTTTGAGATGAAACAAAGCCCTACTTTGCATAGTTTTAATAACTGGTTTGCTTTCTTCACCTTTGTTCTTTAGAAAACTGCTCCTCATATAAACAGGTATAATGACATTTCTGTCTCCTTCAACATCATCATGTATAACAAGTAATTAATCATCCTC
>NW_006418484.1:0-1049 GCF_000296735.1 Chrysochloris asiatica | reverse complement strand
GTTAAAAACCCACCAGCTGCTCCTCAGAAACCCTATACAGGGTCGCATAAGTCAGAACTCGACAACACTTAACAACAAACAACAAGAAAAGTGCCTGGTACTGAACAACCACTCAAGAAATAATGCCGTGGTTCTATGAACCTAGAGACTAGTTGGTAGGTAGAAAAGGCAAAAGATCAATAATAAAATAAAATAAAAAAAAACTGAACAGAATAAAAGACAAAACTTAGAGCAAATAAGTGGTTTCTGGGATTTGAAATGTTAAGAAAATTAAAATATTTCTTCATATTTCTAGTCTCTATTCAGGTATGGTGGTGGTGTGCCATGGAGTTGGTTCCGACTCAGAGCAAACCTGCATAGGGTTTCTGTTACTGTCAGTCTTTATGGGAGCAGAAAGCTTCATCTTTCTTCTGAGGAATGGCTGTTTGTTTTGAACTGTTGACCTTGAGGTTAGCAGCCTGACTCGTAATCACTGCATCTTTTGTGCATTTAAGTCCTTAAGGAATGTATTTGAATTCTATACATGGGAAATGAAATAGATAAAAATTTCAAGCTTATATTTTTATAAAATGTTTTAAAGAAGAAATAAGATTCCAAATTTCCAGGTATCAATATTATATGTTTCTATGAAAGAGCATGCACATGTGTACGGGAGTGTGTTTGTGTATAAAATTTTTATTGATGAAACAAAGTAAAGATGTTCTACCTCAAAGGTCAAGATCATTGTAAATAAGAAAACAAGTTATATGAAAAATGACATAATTTTTTAAATCTCATGAAAACACAAGTAAAATGTTCTTATACAAAATGGCCCTCATTTGTTTGTCAGTGTGGGAACTTGCGTATTGCTGTGACACTGGATGTTTGCTCCCAGTGTTTTAAATACCAGCACGGTCACCCATGGTAGATAGATTTCAGCAGAGTTTCCAGGGGAACCTAGACTAGGAAGAAAGAGAGGCAGCCCACTTCGGAATGGTTAGTCACTGAAAACCATGCAAATAGCAACAGAACACTGTCTGATATAGTGCTGGGAGATGAGCCCCTTAGGT
>NW_006418483.1:0-3269 GCF_000296735.1 Chrysochloris asiatica | reverse complement strand
AGAAATAAAAAATCTGAGTATTTACAAGTGTAAAAAATATATATAAGGGTAAATCATGGTTTATTCTGCTTGAAACAGCAAATTGAAGAGGAATGGTACCATATTCATCATCAAAAAGAACATTTCAAGATCTGTCTTGAAGTACAACACTGTCTGTTATAGTATATTACCCATTCACTTACAACTAAGAGCAGTTAATACCACAATTATTCAAATTTATGAACCAACCACTAAAGTCAGTGATAATAAAATTGAAGAATTCTACCAACTTTACCAGTCTGAAATTGATAAAAAAAATGCAGTAAAGATGAATTGATAATTGCTGATGACTAGAATGCAAAGGTTGAAAACAAAGAGGAGGGAATAGTAGTTGGAAAATATGATCTTGATGATAGAAATGATGCTGGAGATTGCATGATAGAATTTTTCAAGACCAATGACTTCTTTATTGCATACACATTTTAAAACAACATAAAAGATGACTCTACACACGAACATCACTAGATGGGATACACAGAAATCAAATGGACTGCATCTGTGTAAAGAGAGAGTAGAAAAGCTCTATATCATCAGCCAAAACATGGCTATAGGAAGACTTTGTTCAATTACTCACCAGATAGTTCAGAACGAAGCTGAAGAAAATTAAATCAAGTCCAAGAGAGCCAAAATATAACCTTGAACATACCCCAATTGAATTTAGAGATCAAATGAAAAAAAAAAAAAAAAAAAAAGATTTGATGCATTAGACATTAAAGACCAAAGACCAGAAGAGTTGAGGGATGGCATCAAGAACACCATACAGGAAGACAGCAAAAGGTAATTAAGAATACAGAAAAAAGAAAAAAATCAAAATGGATGTCAGAAATGACTCTGAAACTTATTTTCCAGCATGGAGATACTAAAGCAAATGGAAGAACTGAGGAGGTGAAAGAGCTGAATAGAAAATCTCAAAGGGCAGCTGGAGAGGACAAAATCAAATATTTTAATGAGCTGTGAAAAGATCTGGAATTAGAAAACTAAAAGGGAAGAACAAGTCCAGAAATTCTTAAGCTGAGGGAACTGAAGAAAAATTCAAGTCTCAAATTGCCATATTGAAGGATTATATGGAAAAATATTGAATGATGCAGAAAGCATCAAAAGAAGACAGAAAGAATACACAAAATTATTGTACCAAAATGAAAGGGTTGATGTTCAAACATTTCAAGAGGTAGCATATGATGAAGAGCCAATGATAATGAAGGAAGACGTCCAAGGTGCATTGAATGCATTGGCAATGAAGAAGACTCTAGGAATTGATGGGATATAAATCAGAGTATTTCAACCAACCGATGCAGCACTAGACACATTCACTAATCTATGCCAAGAAATTTGGAAGACAGACACCTGGCCAACTGAATGGAAAAAGTCCTTTTTTTGTGTGCCAATTCTAAAGACAGACACCCAACAGAATGAAGAAATAATTGAACAATATTATTAATATCTCATGCAAGTAAAATTTAGCTAAAGACAATCCTAAAATGGCTGCAACAGTACATTGACAGAGAACTGCTAGAGGTTCAAGCTGGATTCAGAAGAGGATGTGAAACAAGGGATATCATTGCTGATGCCAGATGGCTCTTGGCTAAAAGTAGAGAACATTAGAAACATGTTTAACTTTGCTTTATTGACTACGCAAAGGCTTTCGATTGTGTGGATCATGACAAATTATGGACAACATTGCAGAGAATGAGTATTTCAGAATACTTAATTGTCCTCATGAGAAACTGTACATAGACCAAGAGGCAGTTTTTCAAACAAAACAAGGGAACACTGAAGGGTTGTATTCTTTCAATCATGCTTATTCTATCTGTATACTGAACATATAATCTGAGAAGCTGGATTATATCAAGAAGAACATGGCATTAGGACTGGAGGAAGACTCATTAACAACCACCAATATGCAGATGATACAACATTGCTTGTTGAAAGTTAAGGGGACTTAAAATACTGGTGAAGATCAAAGACTGCAGCTTTCAGTATGGGTTACATCTCAATGTAAAGAAAACAAAAATCCTCACCACTGGAGCAATAAGCAATACAACATCATGATAAATGGAGAAAAGATTGACATTGTCAAAGACTTCATTTTGTTCAGATCAAAACTCATGGAAGCAGCAGTAAAAAAAAAAAAATCAGACAATATATTGATTGCATTAGGCAAATCTAATGCAAAAGATCTCTTTAAAGTGGTCAAGAGCAAAGATGTTAGTTTCAAGACTAAGATGTGCCTGATCCAAACTATGGTATTTTCAATAACATCATATGCATGTGAAAATGGATAGTGAATAAGGAAGACTGCAGAAGAATTGATGAATTTGAGTTATGGTGTTGGAGAATAATATTAAAAGTATCACTAACACATTTTTTTTTTGGAAGAAGTACAGCCAAAATACTCCCTGAAAGCCAGGACGACCAGACTTCATCTCTCATATTTTGGACATATTATCAGGAGGTACAAATCCTTGGAGAAAGACATCATGTTTTGTAAAGTAGAGGGTAGATACAAGACAGGCATACCCTCAACAAGATGGAATGGCACCATGGCAGCAGTAAAGGGCTCAAACATGACAATGATTGTGATGTTGATACAGGAAGGACCAGGCATTTTTTGTTCTGTTGTGCATAGAGTTACTATGAATCGGTACTGACTCGATAACACATAACAAGAGCAACAACCTTTGCACCTAAGATTTTATTTGATCCTCACAGCAACCTATCTTTAAAAATATCCATTTTACCAATGTGGTATATATGGCTCAGAGAAGTAAGGTGACTTGACCAAGGTCATTGTAAAAACGAGCAGAATTTGGATCATCTTTGAATTCTATAACTTCTAACCTAATGCTCTTTTCAATTCAGTGGTAACACAGGCACTGTACCCACCCTGTCTAACAAATTAGGAAAAGAGTCTAATTAGTAGGTTGAATTCTATTCCCTTAGTCAGTGTACTATGTTGTTGTGTGCCAACAAGTCAGTTCTCAGTCATAGAGAACTTATATGACAGACATAGACTTTTCTACACTGTAGTCTTTATAGGGAGTCCTGCTGTAGTGCTACGGGCTAATGTGCTGGATGGCAAAGTGGTTTTGAACCAAAGATTGGAGGTTCAAGCTCACCAGCCCCTCATAGGAAACTCCATACATGGTTGCTATGAGTAAGAACGGACTCAAGGGCACTTAGCAACAACAACAGTCTTTATAGGAATAGATTACCATGCCTTTTTTCCATGG
>NW_006418482.1:2428-3544 GCF_000296735.1 Chrysochloris asiatica | reverse complement strand
GAGGCAATCCATACTGAAGGCTGTGCTCTTGATCTTCATACGTAAGTATTTTAAGCCAATCATAGTACAAGTCATTAATCCAATTCCTTTGGTTCAACTCCCAACTCTACCATGTATTCACTGTGTTATCTTGAACTAGTTACTTGATAGCTCAGTGCCTTGGGTAATTTGTCTGTAAACTGGGAATAACAAAAGTATTAGCTTTTTATAGGTCTCATGAAAATTAAATCTTATGATACATGTAAAACGTTTATATCAATATCGGGCAGACTTAGTGCTCAATAAATATTCTTATTTTTCACCACTTGTTACTGTCACTTTATGTCATTGTTCTGTGAGCACCTTTAGGGTAGACCCATTTAGTATATTGTTGTTGTTGTTAGGTGCAATTTAGTGGATTCTGACTCATAGCAACCCTAGACGTAACAGAAGGAAACACTGCCCAGTCTACACCATCCTCAAAATTGTTGTTACATTTGAGCTATTGTTGCTGTTTCAATCCATCTTGTCGAGGTCTCCCTCTTTTTCATTGACCCTCCACTTTAGAAAGCTTGATACCCTTCTTAAGAGACTGGTCCGTCCTGATAACATTTCCAAAGTATGAGAGACAAGTCTGGCTGTACTTCTAACTCAGATTTGTTTGTTCTTCTGGCAGTCCATGGTACTGTTAATATTATTTCTCAAAATCATAATTAAAATGCATCAATTATTTTGAGGTCTTCTTTGTTCATTATCCAACTATCAGATGCAAATGAGACAATTGCAAATACCATGGCTTGGATCAGGCACACTGATCAAATTAGTTAGTTAGTCCTCAAATTGATATCAATGCTCTTCAACACTTAAAAAAATACCTGTGTAGCAGATTTGTCTAATGCAATACATCCTTTGATTTCTGGACTGCTACTTCCATTAGTGTTAATTTTTAATCCCAGCAAAATGAAGTCTTTGACAACTTCAATCTTTTATCCATTTATTATTTATAGATCCAGTTGTGATTATTTTTGTGTTCTTTACACTGAGGTGCAATCCATACTGAGGTGTGTAGTCGTTGATCTTCATTGGTAAGTATTTTAAGTCCTCTTCACTTTCAGCAAGCAAAGTTGTATCATCTGC
>NW_006418482.1:0-553 GCF_000296735.1 Chrysochloris asiatica | reverse complement strand
TTGGAGCTCTGCCCTGGATCTGCTTTGCCTGGTATTCTGTGGTATGGCTGATGGTGAACTTCACTGCACCTCCACCCTAGCTGCCATCAAGCCCTGCTTCCGCCAAGAACTCTTTTTATTTAAACAAACTTCATTTATACTCATTCTAATATAGTTTACTTTTATTGTGCATTTAATTTTTATTTATTAAATACAATTCATGTCATTTCAGCCTCTAGTTGGTTAGGCATCCCTACCTGAAACAATAGTTTAAACCCACTAGCCTCTTCCCAGAGAAAGATGAAACCACTCCCTTAAAGATTTATAGCTTTAGAAATCCTATATTGGGTTGCTATGAATCAAAACTGACTTGATAGCAGTGGCTTTGTTTTGTTTTGGTTAGGTGTTGTGATTTATTTTGTTCCTACCACCAATATGGTAGGAATGTTACCCAATAGGTAAGTTGGTAAGTGTCATAGAGTCTGTTCTGACTTATAGACACCCTGTATAGGGTTTCTGAGGTGTGGCTGGTGAGTTTGAACCACCCACCTTTCAATTCAAACCAACCTTGCAG
>NW_006418481.1:4021-4893 GCF_000296735.1 Chrysochloris asiatica | reverse complement strand
TACCAAGCAAGAGGTCCTTTTCCAAGGACTGGTCCCTCCTGATAATATGTCCAAAATATGAGAGACGGAAGTCTGGCCATCCTGTCTTCTAAGGAGCATTCTGTCTGCACTTCTTCCAACACAGATTTGTTTGCTCTCATGGCAGTCCATGGTACTTTTAATATTCTTCTCCAACACCATAACTCAAATGCATCAATTCTTCTACGGTCTTCCATATTCACTGTCCAACTTTCACATGCATATGAGGTTATTGTAAATGCGATGGCTTGGATCAGGTGCACCTTAATCCTCAAACTAATATCTGCTTATCTCTTATTAACTTTAACTCTTGCATTTCTCCCTGTGTCTCCTGCTAATTTCATTTTTCCTCTGCCAATCTCCCTCTTGTAGTATATTGCCTGCCCCATCATCTACGTTAACATGTGTCTACCCTCCAGCCCATTAATAATTTTCCCTCTCCCCCCCAAACCATCATAGAATGTTTCTTTTATTAAAAAATTGATAAAATTGATTGAATTAAACTAGTCAACTAAAGGACACATAATGTATAAGACCACAACATAATATATGTTGTGAAAAGTTAAGAAAAGGCTTTCTTGATGAAAGAAAGAATAGTACATATTTCAAAAGGACTTAAAAGTCCAAATAATTATCTAATTTTTATAACAAAAGACTAACACATCTTTTATTCTATATTATTTTTGTTGTTAGATGCTGTCGAGTCAGTTCCAACTCATCATGACCTTTATGCACGACAGAACAAAATGCTGTCCAGCCCTGCACCATCCCTAAATTGTTGCTATGTTTGAGCTTTCCAGTCACCAATAATTATCAGTGCATCTTGATTGCATGTTTGATCAATTTCAGATTAA
>NW_006418481.1:0-551 GCF_000296735.1 Chrysochloris asiatica | reverse complement strand
CATGGACTGCCAGAAAAACAAATAAATCTGTTTTGGAATAAGTACAACCACAATGCTTAGAAGCCAGGAGGGTGAGACTTCAGCTCTCACACTTTGGACGTATTATTGTAGTGTTGTTAAGTTCTGCCGAGCCAGGTCTGACTCATAGAGACCCTGTATAGGGTTTCCGAGGAGCATCTGGTGGGTTTGAACTGATGGCCTTATGGTTCACAGTCCAGTGCTGATCATGCAATGCCACACCAGTGGGCCTTGGACATGTTAGTAGGAGGGACCAATTTCTGGAGAAGAATATCATACTTGATAAAGTGGAGGGTCATCAAAAAAAGAGGATGGCCCTCCCCCCCTCCCCCACTCACCCACCCAAATATGGATTGACACAGTAGCAGCAGCAATGGACTGAAGTGTAACAATTCTGAGGATGGCACAGGACTGGGCACTGTTTCGTTCTGTTGTGCATTGTCGGGGTCTGACCTCGACATAGTTGTCACGAGTTTTTGGTTCACGAGGAGGGGAGATCCAGTGGCGATAGGGATAGCGAAAGAATACACAGA
>NW_006418480.1:2639-3575 GCF_000296735.1 Chrysochloris asiatica | reverse complement strand
TGTGGACTGAAAGGTCAGCGGTTCCAACTCACCAGCTGCTCTGAGGGAGAAGAGACCTAGAGATCTGCTTCTGTAAAGATCACAGTTAGGAAGCCCTGTGGGGCAGTTCTTCCTGTTACTTGTGTTGAGTAGGTTCCAACTCATAGTGACTCTACCTAGGGATTCCAACCAGCAGTTGGTGGGTTTGAACTTCAGACCTTGTGGCTCGGAGTTCAGTAGTGATCCTACAGCACCACACCAGGTGTCAAATGGGGGCATTATGAGTTGTACTAGATGGTACCCAACAAAAACAATGCTCTAAATGGTAAAATTCCAGCCTAGAGCAGCAAAAAAAAAGTACACCTCTGGGCAGCCTTCTCAAGAGCATCTGTGACATTCTTAACAGGCCTTTTAAATACAGAAAGTAGCTCAGGGGTCCATTAGAACCTTTGGGGTTATCTGATTGGGAACCTTTCCTGAATTGACCCCCTAGGGATTTTGAAGAGGAGAATTGGAGCTGGGAGCTGGCGAATGAAGATAGAGGACCTCGGTGCCACCAACATACTTCTCAAACATCTGTCACCTGTGTTCCGCTAGCCCAGGGGTGGGGAATGTCCAGGCCACAGGCCATAATGAAGGCCTAGCCCAGCCAAGGCAACTGCAGTTCCAGCCATCACATTAGGGCCGAGTTAATTAAATTTTTGACCAAATGTAGCAGGCTAATTTTTAAGTTGATAATTTTGTATTGTCCACGAATGATGTTATAAATTTTGGCAGAAAAAAGTTTCCCTACTCTTGCTCTAGCCTCTCTCCCAATTCTTTTTTTTTTTTTTTAATGGCCTTGTTTTATTATGTATAGACTACATTCAAACAAGCAAATCACCTAGTCTAAACAGTAGGCTCTGGCTTTTTCCTGAGCTTCTGGGAAACTGTTCCTTGGCATTAGCCCCTTCCCCA
>NW_006418480.1:0-1179 GCF_000296735.1 Chrysochloris asiatica | reverse complement strand
TCTTGTCACCTGGGGTGGAAAATTCCAGTAGACGCTTATCCTGTAAGTGGGAGTAAACCCACCAATATACCCTTATTCTGTTTGTGCAGATGGGCTGGTGTTTTTAGCAAAGTTCAGGTGTCCTTGGGTCATTCTGACCTTCACAGTTTTTCTGTAAGAAGTTTATTTATTATTTTTCCATAGGGTGAGGTGGGGGAGGGGGGAAGGGAGGGCAGGGTGAGATGGGGCTGAAAGGTCTTAGCAGACACCTAGTTTAAATGTGGGCTGTTAGTCACGCTATAACAACACGTGCTTTAGGTACCGGAACCCCTGTCTGGTGTAGTACCGGTTTCTGCCTGAACTGTCTTTGGGCTACTTGTATCTGATTAACTGGAAGAGCCTTCCTGTCATTTGTATAGAAAGGTTATGGGTTTGGCAGATTGTCATTGTCTCATGGGTAGGGGGAGTGGTGGCATTCTTGTCATAAATCTGTCATCCTGAGCGATAACTTGGAAATATTTACTTCCAAATAGGGAAAGTAGCCATCATTAGAAGAGGACTTTTTGTCTCTGAGGCCAACCCCGTGATTCTACAGGTGAGAAGTAAGTCCAGAGAGGGTGTGTTAGTGATGTTAGTGAGAGTGCCACAATGTCTACCTCTAGTCCTCAGTTCTCCACTCCACGTCACGATCACAAGCCTCAAGGAAATGGTCAGACCCAGTACACAGGGAGCCAGAAGGGTGGGACCTGAACTGAAGAACACATGCCCACCTACAGAGGTGGCACTGCTCTGCTCTGGCTAACAGACTCCAAGTGGGACTGTGGGCTGGTATATCCATGCCTTTTGTATTCCAAGAAAAGCTTTAGATTCTATTTCTTAATTAATGTGCTATCTATGTACATAGATATGTACAGGTTGTCAGGAGGAACCAGTTCCTGGAGAAGGATGTCCAGCTTGGTTAATAAAGTGGAGGGTCAGCAAAGCAAAAAAAAAAAAAAATGGGTGACCCTCAATGAGATGGGTTGGCACAGTGGCAGCAACAGTGGGCTCAAAGGTAATAATTGTGAGCATAGCACTGGATCAGGTAGTGTTTTGTTCTGTTATGCATAAGGTCACTATGAGCTAGAATTTATTTGATGACACCTAACAACAGAAGCAGCAGTTAAGAAATCAAACGATGTATTGCATTAGGCAAATCTG
>NW_006418479.1:0-3713 GCF_000296735.1 Chrysochloris asiatica | reverse complement strand
TGTTGAGGAATTTTCCTTCAATTCCTATTTTGTTCAGTGTTTTTATCAGGAATGGGTGTTGGATTTTGTCAAATGCCTTTCCTGCATCTATTGATATGATCATGTGGTTCTTTTCTTTTTTCTTATTTATATGGTGGATAACGGTAATTGTTTTTCTAATGTTGAACCATCCTTGCATCCCTGATATGACTCCCACTTGATCGTGATATATTATCTTTTTGATGTGTTGCTGAATTCTGTTGGCTAGGTCCATGATTAACTTTTGGGAAAACTGTCAAACTATTTTCCACAATGTCTGCACCATTTTATTTTCCCATCAGCACTGCAATAGGTTTACAATCAGAGAGAATGTTTTCGAAAACTTAATTGCTAGTAATGCCAGTAAATGTGCTTCTAGAAAAAAAATATAGTATGCAATTGTAAATACAGATTACAATGGCATGTTGTATTATCATTTTGATCAGGAGGTCATCCATCCTATAAGCTTCTCATAGTGCTTCTAACCTAATTAAGGAGCATCAGCTTTTATAATAAAAAAGGTGCCTTGTGGTACAAATCCTGTGCCCAATAGACCATAATTTCTGGTGACTATAGGGAGCTCTGGTAGCGTAGTGGTTATGAATCGGGCTGTGAACCTTAAGGTCAGCGGTTCGAAACTACCAGCCGCTCCGTGGGAGAAAGATGAGGCTTTCTACTCCCGTAAGGATTTACACCCTTGGAAACCCTGTACAGGGTCGCTATGGGTTGGAACCGACTCGATGGCACTTAACAAAACAACATAAGAGACACTTACAGTAAGAGTTTTGACTATGGGACAGGCTTTGGAATTTGACAAACCCAAGTTCAAACTCTTACCAAAGTAATAAGAGAAAATTAATAAACCACTCTGAGTCTTGCTTCCCATATTTTAAGAATGACAACAAAACTACCCATTTCACTGGTTAAATGTGATATAGAAAATAGCTAATATAAATATATCTTGCGTACATTTCTTGTTCTAGGTGCCATTGAGTCTCAGTGACCATCAGCGCAACAGAACAAAATTTTGGTCTGGGCATGTACCTTTCCCACAATTATTACGTTTGCAACACTATTGTTGCCACTGTGTCAATTTATCTCATTGGGGTATCTCTGGTTTTTTGTATGACCCTCCATTTCACTAAGCATGATGTCCTTCAACAGGGACTGGTCCCTCCTGGTAACATGTCCAAAGTATGAGAGACGAAGTCTTGTCATCCTGGCTTCTAAGCAGAATTCTGGCTGTAAATCTTCCAATGTAAATTTTATTCTTCTGCTAGTCAATGGTTCTTTCAATATTCTTCTCCAATACCATAACTCAAAAGCATCAATTCTTCTATGGTTTTCCTTAGTTATTATCCAACTTGCATATTCATATGAAGCTACTGAAAATAACATGGCTTGGCTCAGGCGCACCTTTGCTCTCCAACTGATGGCTAAGTAGCTAATGCCTAAGTCCGCATGAGTCAGAGTACTATGATTACTACAATGATTCTGTTGTCCCTTCTGGTAACCATGCCCATGCTACCAAGCATGATGTCCTTCTTCAGGGACCGGTCCTTCCTGATACCATGTTCAAATATGAGAGATGAAATTTCACCATCCTCACTTCTAAGGAACATTCTGGCTATACTTTATATATATATATATATTTAACTTCTTATTGTGAATTGAGTTAAGGTTTACAGAGCAGATCATCAGTTTCACATTCAACAAATCAGATACTTTGCTTCATTATGTGTTTCAATCCCTCCATGAACCAAGAGTTAATAGCATTTACCTCTGTTCACTAGAACCACTACATTCCTCCCTGTGTCTCTTGTCACCCCCCTCTTTCCTCTGCCAATCTCCCTATGGTTGTATATTGCCTACCCTGTCACCCATGTCAATACATGTCTTCCCTCTAGCATATGTATGAAAAAAAAATTCAGGGATTATAATCATTCAAACAAACCACAGGGCATATTCTGGAAGCCAGTCTCATGGCTGACAGCACACAGTCTTTCTCTTTCCATGAGTCTAGAGTCCTCAGCTGCTCAATTTCTCCATGCCAGCACCTCGGCCTCCATCTCTAGTGTCACTGCCACTGCTTCTCTGGTTAGGGTCCCACATTCAGCTCATGCTCTTCTCTCTTGATGGTCCTAGGATCCTCTGTTCCTGGAATGCAAGGTTAACTACTCCCCAATTTTTATTACACAACCTCTACCTTTACAGTTGTGACAATTGCAATTAGGTGTGATAATAACTACTCACTATTGAATCAGTGAACCCCATTCCCATCTCTTTCAAATTGCTCCATCTAAGCAAGAAGAAAACTATTCAGTGGGAATTCTGCTTCCCACCCACCCTCACTCTTAAACTAAACTCCCTCTTGAAAATTTATAAACCAGCCACTTTGTGCCTTTTAGGTGCCCTACCTCCACATTTCTGGTAGCCAGTATCTAAAATTGCCCATCCCTATCAACCCTGTGTACAGAGGGGATAGGTTTGATCCCCTCCCTCTCTCTCAGTTGGTATTTTAAGCTACTACATCCATAAATATAGGTCAAGATCATCAAATTGTAGCTATTTATACTTACTTCCTTTACTAAATGTATCTTCTTCTAGTCTAATTCTGATCATCAAGCCATGGAAGCAAGGTTATATGGGTACTACCTGAAGGAGCCCTGGTAGCATAGTGGTTACGAATTGGGCTGCTAACCTCAGGGTCAGCAGTTCGAAACTACCAGTTATTCCGCGGGAGAAAGATGAGGCATTCTGTTCCCATAAAGATTTACAACCTTGGAAACCCTGTACAGGGTTGCTATGAGTCAGAACCGACTCCACGGCACATAACAACAACAACAACAACAATCTGCAAGTTTGGTTGTTCTTGTGCATCTCCCCTCACTTCATATCAGCTGGATGCTTTCTTTACTTTAAGCTCTAGCCCTCTGTGTCTATGTCCTTGTCCATGGGCTCAGTAATTCTCAAGTCTCACTGCACTTCAGACCAACCAGCCTTCTTCTTCTCTCTCTCATATCCAGGCCAACGGGAATCTATGGAACATGGCCAAACTCAGCCCATATCTTCATTGCTGCCTTTCCCCCATTTCCGTTCACAAATAGACCAACATGTTCACCAGCAAGCTTATGTGCTTGCTAATGTGTTCCCTTTGAGTTTCATTCTTGGAGCGGGATTTGTCCTGATGGGACTTGACTGTCTGCCTTGATAGCTCCCTGGCGAACAACTTGCTTGTTCTTATAATAACCAGTCAGACTCTGGATGACTTTTTCCAAGACAGATTATTTTTTGTTCTTCTGCCAGTCCATGGTACTTTCAATATTCTTAACCAACACCAAAATTCAAAGGTATCAATTCTTCTACATTCTTTCTTTTTCATTGCCCAACTTTCACACGCATCTGAGGCAACTGAAAATATCATTTGAGTCAGGCACAATTATAAGCCTTAAACTTAGTCTTCAAACTGACATCTTTGCTCTTTTACACTCTAAAGAGGTGTTTGCGGTAGATTTGCCTAATTCATACATCATTTTAATTCTTTTTTTTTATTATTTTAATTTAAGGTTTTTATTGTGGATTGAGTGAAAGTTTACAGGGCACATCATCAGTTTTACATTCAACAATTCATATAACTTGTTTCATTACATTGATTATAATCCCCTCCATATACCATCAGTTAAAAGTATTTCTCT
>NW_006418478.1:2612-3538 GCF_000296735.1 Chrysochloris asiatica | reverse complement strand
AACGAGATGGATCAGCCAGGTGGCATCATTGATGGACTCAGGTGTGGCAGCGGTAGTGAGGTTGGCCCAGGATCGAACATTGTTTCGTTCTGCTGTGCATAGGGTCGCTATGAGTCGGTTCTGACTCGATGGCACCTGACAACAACAACATGTAAATATATTATTCATAAAAATCTATTCCTTCAATAATTCTACATTCTCAATGTATTAAATTAGGGAAAAAAAAGAAATAGTTTTACTGAAACTACTACTGGTTACCAAAATTATTCAACAAGTAATCAATGAGTACTTAAAGTTTACTTTGTGCATTGCCATCTAACAAGAAAATAATATCCTGCCATCATAAAGCTTACAATTGTGAGAAATAACCCCTGTTGATGTGGTCCATCTTTAGGAATAAATGGCTCATGAGATTTCTAGACCAGCCAGACATAGATTGTTGATTCATATCCAGAGATATGTAAGCAGGATGAATTGGTGGAAGGGAGGTAAAAATAATCTGTTTTATGAATTGTTGTCATGTACCGTCGAGTCAATTCTGACCCATAGCGACCCTGTATAGGGTTTCCAAGGAACAGCTGGTGAGCTTGAACCACCGACCTTTCAGTTCAAATGGCTTTGCAGTCTGGCGCATTAACGCACAGCGTCACACCTTTAAATCAGGATACAGCCATTAATACCATGAGTGAGTCATGTTGGCTTCTGTGGAGGGAAGGAAAACTGGACGTGCAGGTAGAATTGTAAATGGAAACTGGAACTGGAGCAGGGGCTTTTTTGAGACAGAGGAATAAAACTGTTAGCAGTCTGCCATGAAGCTAATCTGCCCATGTCAACCTTATAGGACATAGTAGAACAGTGTTTCTAAGACTTAGGATATTCTTTATGAAAGCAAACTCCCACCTCTTTCTCCCATGAAGCAACAGCTG
>NW_006418478.1:0-952 GCF_000296735.1 Chrysochloris asiatica | reverse complement strand
CTTGAACTGCTGACCTTCTTACTTTATCTAATTGCTGTTACAAGCCATTCACTGTGGTCTATATCAGTTAACTCTCACAATTTCCTATTGTGATTCATACCTTCTTGCCACAAGTTGGAAGTGAAGCCCTAAAAGGTATATACCCGAACAAGGTTGTATTGCTGGAGACAGCAGCTTATGTAGGTGTTTGTGGCCACTGCAGCTTGTGTTTGTAATCACTTTAATATTCTTTTCTAAGCTCAGAGGTGAAGATAAGATGTCAACTTAAGTTTGAACGACAATAATGATCTTAATTAAGTGTGCTTAGTCTCCATGCTGGCTTCTCTATAAAGCTGAGTTCAGAAAAGTTCACTGTTCTAGGAAAAAGATCTTCTGGTCATCAATGTTAACTTTGAGACACGAAAAAGTCACTTGCATGCATATCACCCAGTTGGAACAACTGAGACTGATTTCCAAACTATGTGAAGTAAAGTCTTTGAGTTGCTTGAGTAGACCACTGGAAATTATAAGAAAGGGGTGAGACAAGGGATGAGCTGCTACTCATAGTTCGGCATAGGCACTAGGCAGGCATTAATATGCTTATGTATTGTGAGCTGCCCAAGAGTCAGGTTTTTGAAAGGAAAACCCTAATTGACAGGAAAGGTTGAGATGATTTGGTCTCAGAGATAATCAGTTGAATTGTATTTAGACTGGGGGATACCCTTACATAATCCTATTATACCAAACTGACTCTCACTGTGAATGAGTTGCTCATGAGGTTCAAGATTGATATATATATATATTGATTGATTTGATTGTGAAGTGCCGTCGAGTCGATTCCGACCCATAGCGACCCTGTACAGGGTTTCCAAGGGTGTATATCTTTACGGGAGTAGAAAGCCTCATCTTTCTCCCGCGGAGCGGCTGGTAGTTTCGAACCGCTGACCTTAAGGTTCGCAGCCCAATTCGTAAC
>NW_006418477.1:0-3627 GCF_000296735.1 Chrysochloris asiatica | reverse complement strand
GGAAGACAAGTCCAAAATGTTCTTATACAGAAAGCTAACTACTTGATACATCACTCCAACGTATCCATTTACAGAAAGCTAGCTATATGGCAGACAAGTCCAAAATGTCCATATACAGAGAGCAAGCTACATGACAGAGTAGTGTGACATTTCCATATACACAGTTCTAGCTACAAGGCAGATGAGTACAAATTGCATATATACAGAGAGCTAGCTACAAGGCAGAGTACTCCAACATGTCCATATTCAGGTTTCTAGCTATATGGCAGATGTTTCCAACATGTCCATATACTGAGAGCTAGCTACATGGCAGAACAGTCCAACATGTCCATATAAAGAGAGCTCCCTAATTGGCATATCAGTCCAACAAATCCATATACTGAGAGCTAGCTACATTGCAGACAAGTCCAATATGTTCATATACAGAGAAATACCTATTTCGCAGATCAGTGTAACATATCCATGTATAAAGAACTAACTACATGGCTTACGAGTCCAAAATGTCCATATACAGAGAGCTAGATACATGGCAGGCTAGTGCACCATTTCCATATACAGAGTTCTAGCTACAAGGCAGATTAGTCCAACTTGTCTATATACAGAGAGCTAGCTACATGGCATCATAGTGTGACATTTCCATATAGGGTGTTCTAGCTACATGGCAGATGTGTCCAATGTGTCTATATACTGAGAGCTAGCCTAATGGCAAACAAGTACAATATGTTCATAAAAGAGATCAAACTACTTGGCATATCAGTACAACATATCCATGTAAAGAGAGCTAGCTACATGGCAGATGTGTCCAAAATGTCCATAGACAGAGAGCAGGCTACATGGCAGGGTAATGCAACATTTCCATATACAGAATTTCTAGGGACAAGGCAGATGAGTCCAACTTGTCTATATACAGAGAGCTAGCTACATGGAAGAGTAGTGCAACATTTCTATATACAGATTTTGAGCTACATGGCAGATGTGTCAAACATGTCCATATACTGAGATTTAGCGACAATGTAGAGTAGTCCAACATGTCCATATTGAGGGTAGTAGGTACATGGTAGATGTGTCCAACGTGTCCATATACTGAGAGCTAGCTACATGGCAAACAAGCAAATATGTTCATATACAGAGAGCTACCTACTTGTCAGTTGAGCCCAACATATCCATATACTGAGAGCTAGCTACAAGGCAGAGTATTCCAACATGTCCATATTCAGCGTAGTAGGTACATGGAAGATGTTTCCATAGTGTACACATACTGAGAGCTAGCTAAATGGTAGATACAGAGTTCGAGTTACATGACATATGTGTCCAACCTGTCCGTATACTGAGAGCTAGATACATGGCAGAGTAGCCCAATGTGTCCATAGTCATGGTAGAAGCTACATGGCAGATGTGTCCAAAGTGTATATATACTGAGAGCCACCTACAGGGCAGAAAATTACTAAAGGTTCATATACAGAGAGCTACCTAATTGGCAGAGAAGTCTAACATATCCATGTACAGAGAGCTAGCTACATGGCAAACGAGACCAAAATGTCCATATACAGAGAGCAAGCTTCATGGCAGGGTAGTACAACATTTCCATATACGAGTTCGAGCTAGAAGGCAGATGAGTCCACCTTGTCTATATACAGAGAGCTAGCTACATGGCAGAGTACTCCAATATGTCCATATTCAGGGTTCTAGCTATATGGCAGATGTTTCCTACATGTCCATATACTGAGAGCTAGCTACATGGAAGACAAGTCCAATATGTTCATATACAGAGAGCAGATGAGTCACACTTGTGTATATCCACAGAGCTAGCTACATGGCACTGTGGTGCAACATTTCTATATACAGAGTTTGAGCTACATGGCAGATGTGTCGAACATGTCCATATACTGAGAGCTAGCGACATAGCAGAGTAGTCCAATATGCCCATATTCAGGGTAGTAGCTATATGGCAGATGTGTCCAACGTGTCCATATACTGAGAGCCAGCTACAGGGCAGACAACTCCAATATGTTCATATACAGAGAGCTACTTTCTTGGCAGATCAGTCCAACATAGCCGTATATAGAGAGCTAGCATTATGGCATGGGACTCCAAAATGTCCATATACAGAGAACTAGCTAGATGGCAGGGTAGTGCACCATGTCTATATACAAAGTTCTAGCTACAAAGCAGATGAGTCCAACTATTCTAAAGAGAATATACAGAGAGCTTGCTACATGGCAGAGTAGTTCAACATTTCCATATATGGGGTTCGAGCTACTTGGCCGATGTGTCCAACGTGTCCCTATACTGAGAGCCACCTACAGGGCAGAAAAGTCCAATATGTTCATATACAGAGAGCTACCTACTTGGCGGGTCAGTGCAACATATCCATGTACAGAATTCGAGCTACATGGCAGATATGTCCAACCTGTCCATATACTGAGAGATAACTACATGACAGAGTAGTCCAACATGTCCATATTCAGGGTAGTAGCTACATGGTAGATGTGTCCAAAGTGTACATATACTGAGAACCACATACAGGGCAAAAAAGTCCTTTGTGTTCATGTACGGAGAGCTACATTGTTGGCAGATCAGTCTAACATATCCACGTACAGAGAGCTAGTTACATGGCTGATGAGCCCAAGATATCCATATACATTGCAGGATAGTGCAACATTTCCATGTACAGAATTCTAGCTACAAGGCAAATTAGACCAACCTGTCTATATACAGAGAGCTAGCTATTTGGCAGACAAGTCCAATATGTTCATATACAGAGAGCAACCTACTTGATAGATCAGTTTAACATATCCAAGTACAGAAAGCTAGCTACATGGTAGACGAGTCCAAAATGTCCATATACAGAGAGCAAACTACATGGCAGTGTTCTGCAACATTTCCATATACACAGTTCTAGCTACAAGGCAGATAAGTACAAATTGCATTTTTACAGAGAGCTATCTACATCGCATCATAGTGCAACATTTCCATATGCGGTGTTCTAGCTACAGGGCAGATGTGTCCAACGTGTCCATATACTGAGAGTTAGCTGCATTGCAGACAAGTCTAATATGTTCATAAAGATGATCAAGCTACATGGCATATCGGTACAACATATCCATGTAAAGGGAGTTAGCTACATGGCAGCCGAGTCAAAAATGTCCATATACAGAGAGCAAGCTTTATGGCAGAGTAGTGCAACATTACTATATACAGAGATCGAGCTACATGGCAGATGTGTTCAACCTGTCCTTATATTGAGAG
Source organism: Chrysochloris asiatica (assembly GCF_000296735.1). Lineage (NCBI taxonomy): Eukaryota > Metazoa > Chordata > Mammalia > Afrosoricida > Chrysochloridae > Chrysochloris > Chrysochloris asiatica. The sequence continues at coordinate 378 of NW_006418477.1, read as the reverse complement.
CTAGCTACATGGCATATACAGAGTTCGATCTACATGGCAGATGTGTCCAATATGTCCATATACTGAGAGCTAGCTACAGGCAGAGTATTCCAACATGTCCATATTCTGGGTAGTAGGTACATGGCAAATGTTTCCAAAGTGTACACATACTGAGAGCTAGCTACATGGCAGATACAGAGTTCAAGGTACATGGCACAGGAGTCCAACCTGTCCATATACTGAGAGCTAGATACATGGCAGAGTAGTCCAACGTGTCCATATTCAGGGTAGAAGCTACATGACAGATGTGTACAAAGTGTATATATACTGAGAGCCACCTACAGGGCAGAAAAGTTCTATATTTTCATATACAGTTACCTACTTGGCAGAACAGTCTAA
>NW_006418476.1:3031-3784 GCF_000296735.1 Chrysochloris asiatica | reverse complement strand
ATCAAAGACCTGAATTTCACACATAGAATTATGAAGAGCATCAGGGAAGAAATAGAAGCAAGCATAGGGGTTCTGAAATATGGCATAATTACTCCATCATACAGAACTAAAACACATAAGCATAGAAGACAAAATAAATGAGTAGGAACCCCGAAACATTACACACTTATGTGCAACAAAAAATTCACCAAAAGTGTAAAAGGACTGGGAAAAAATATTTTGCAAAAACATTTTAGACACAAGAGTGGTCTTTAAAATTTATAGAAAACCACAATGTCTCTACTAGGAAAAGACAAACAACTCAACTAAAAAATGGTCACAGGGCATGACAGACATTTCACCAAAGAAAGCATTCAGACAGCCAGCACAGATATAAAGAAACGGTCATGATCATTAGCCATGTTTGTTGTTGTTAGGTGCTGTTGAGTTGGTTCCAATCCATAGCAGCCCTATCTAGGGTTTCCTAGGAGTAGCTGGTAAGGTGCTCTGGTAGTGGAGTGGTTACAAGTCGGGTTGCTCACCTAAAGGTCAGCAGTTAGAAACTATCAGACATTCCGTGAGAATAAGATGAGGCATTCTGCTCCCGTAAAGATTTACAGCCCCAGAAACCCTATGCAGGATCATTATGAGTCAGAACCAACTATTCTGCAGACCACCACCACCAGCAGCTGGTGGGTTTGAACTGTCAACCCTGTAGTTTGCAATACAGTACTGATCCTACAGCACCACGCCAGGAATCCATCCATTAGTATT
>NW_006418476.1:0-671 GCF_000296735.1 Chrysochloris asiatica | reverse complement strand
AACAACTGCCTCTTGGTCCATGTACAAATTCCTCATGAGCACAATTAAATGTTCAGGAATACTCATACTCCTCAACGTAGTCCATAGCTTGTCATCATCCACACAGTTGAAAGCCTTGTGTAGTCAATAAAACACAGGAAAAAATCTTTCTGATATTCTCTGCTTTCAGCCAAGATCCATCAACAATGATATCCCTCGTTCCACAGCCCCTTCTGAATCCAGTGAACCTCTGGAAGTTCTCTGTCAATGAATACTTGTAGCTGTTTCTGTATTACTTTTAGTAAACTTTACTCACATGGTATATCAAAGATATTGTCCGATAATTTCTGCATTCCGTTGGGTCATCTCTCTTTGGAATGGGCACAAATATGGATCTCTTCCAATCAGTCAGCCAGATAGTTGTCTTTCAAATTTCTTTTTTTTAAAATGTTTTATTGTGAATTATGTGATAGTTTAAATGGGAGAACATTAGTTTGACATTCATCCTATCCTATGTAATTTCATTGTCATGGTTACAATACCCTCAATGCATCATCAATCAACCAAAGGGTATACACAGCCCCTCTTCATCTCTGAGTCTAAAGTTCCCAGCTGGCCCATCTTCCCACGTCATTATCTCTGCCTCCATCTCTGGCATCACTTCTTCTCTGAGTAGGGTTCCGCTCTCCGCT
>NW_006418475.1:0-3563 GCF_000296735.1 Chrysochloris asiatica | reverse complement strand
AATAATCAAGCTCTCCAAAATCAAAGACAAGGAGAGAATCCTAAAAGTGGCCAGGGAGAAGTGTCACTTACAAAGGCAAGCAAATCAGATTAAGCTTTGACTATTCATAACAAACCATGCAGGCAAGAAGGCAATGGGGAGACATATACAAAATCCTAAAACTGAAAAACTGCCAACCAAGAATCTTCTATCCAGCAAAACTGTCAATCAAATATGATGGCACAATCAAAGCATTGTAGGATAAACAGATCTAAGAGACTTTATCAGAAGCAATCCAGTACTTCAAAACATCCTAAAGGGAGTTCTTTGGACTGAAAACCAACAAGAACAGACAACAATCAGAGATTAACAGGTGTGGCAACACCACCTGGAACTAAGTTGACAGATAGCAGAGTTCAGAACAAAACAAAACTACAACAATGAATTCAAAGGAGCTGGGAGGTCAACCGAAGATCAAAATAATATCAATGTCAAAGAAGGGATAAATGTAGGAACAGAGATCCAGGTGGTGAGGATGTCAGGTAGATTACAGGATACAATAGATTCTTTTAAATGGAGAGAAAAGTTGATAGACTATAATGTAACCCCAAAGAAAGTTCATACTTCACAACTTACCATGAAAATGAACTTCTAAGCAGAACAAGCAAATATGAAAACTAAGAAGAAATTGACAAGAAATAGAACAAAATGCACAAGAAGGCATGCAGAATAAAGGAACAAACAGCACTACCAAAAAATTAATATAATGGCAGCAATTAATTCATACCCATTGATAATTACATTGAATGTCAATGGATTGAATGCACCAGTGAAGAGACAGAGAGTGGCAGATTGGATAAGAAAACAAGACCCTTCAATATGCTGTCTGCAAGAGACACAACTTACACACAAAGACAAAAACAGACTAAAAGTTAAAGGATGGAAAAAAATATACCAAGCTAACTGCAACAATAAACAAGCAGGAGTGGCAATTCTAATCTCTGGTAAAGTAAACGTTAAGAAAAAAACCATCACAAGATATAAAGAAGGACACTATCTCATGATCCAAGGGTCAATTGAACAAGACAACATAACCATAATAAATATCAATGCTCAATGATACAGCACCAGGATATAGGAAACAAACCTTACTAGAATTGAAGAGAGAAATAGATAAATCTATAATTATGGTGGGAGATTTTAATATGCCACTTTCAAAAAGGGACAGAACAACCAGAAAGTAACTCGACAAAGTTACAGAGGAACTAAACAGCACAATCAACCAATTTGACCTCATAGACGTGTACAGAGCATTCAACCCAACAACAGCACAATATACTTTCTTCTCCAGGGCACATAGAACATTCTCCAGAATTGAGCATGTGTTAGGTCACAAAGCAAGTCTCCATAGATTTACAAACTTCCAAATACTACACAGCATCTTTTCAGACCACAATGCTATAAAACTAGAAATCAACAAGAAGACTAAGGAAATAAAGTTGAATACATGGAAACTGAATAACACCCTGCTGAAAAGTGACTGGGTTAAAGAAGAAGTTAAACATGAATTCATAAAGTTCCTAGAAACAAACAAGAATGAAAACACAACATACCCAAATCTTTGGGACACAGCAAAATGGTGCTGAGAGGACATCCAAAAAGAAGAAAGAACTAAAATTAACACATTAACACAGCATCTCCAACTATTAGAAACTGAACAACAGAAGGAACCTACAGTCACCAAAAGAAAAGAACTAATAAAGATAAGAGCAGAAATAAATGAGATGGAGCAGTTGGGGACTTTAGACTCAGGGAGAGGGGCTGTGTGCTGACGATCGGTGGGGGCCGACTTGTAGTGTATACCCTTTGGTTGCTTGATGATGCATGGAGGGGATTGTAACCACGGCAATGAAATGATATATAATAGGATGAATGTAAAACTAATGATCTCCCACGTAAACTATCACATAATTCACAATAAAACATTAAAAAAAAATCATAGCCAACAAAATCCAGCAACACATCAAAAAAATAATATATCATGACCAAGTAGGTTTCATATCACGGATGCAAGGATGGTTCAACATTAGAAAAACAATCAATGTAATCCACCACATAAATAAGAAAAAGGAAAAGAACCACTTGATTATATCGATTGATGCAGAAAAGGCATTTGACAAAATCTAACATCCATTCCTGATAAAAAAACTCAACAAAGTAGGAATTGAAGGAAAATTCCTCAACATAATCAACAGCACATATCCAAAACCAACAGCATACATTACTCTCAATGCAGAGAAACTGAAAGCCTTCCCTCTGTGAACAGGAACCAGACAAGGATGCCCTTTGTCACCACTCCTTTTCAATATTGTTTTGGAAGTATTAGCCAGAGGTTTAAGGCAAGATAGGAAAATTAAGGGCATTCAAATTGGCAAAGAGGAAATAAAACTCTATTAGCAGACAATAGGATCCTATACATAAAAACCCCCAAAGACTCAGTAAAAAAGCTACTAGACCTAATTGGAAGATTCAGCAAAGTGGTAAGGTATAAGCTCAACATACAAAAATCAGTTAGATGCCTCTATAGTAACAATGACAGCATTGACAAAGACATTAGGAAAGAAATACCATTTGCAATAGCCATCCAATGAAATGTTTAGGAATAAACATAACCAGAGAAACAAAGGAACTATACAAGAGAATTACAAAACACTGCTACAAGAAACCAAAGAGACTTGCAAAAGTGGAAGAACATACCATGTTCATGGATAGGAAGATTCAACATCATGAAAATGTCAATACTACCCAAAGCAATATATACATATAATGCAATCCCAATCCAGATTCCAACGACATTCTTCACAGAGATGGAAAAGACAATTACAAACTTTATATGGAAAGTAAGAAGACCCAGGATAAGCAAAGCACTCAAGAGGAAGAACAGGTTGGAAGCCTCTCACTCCCTGATTTCAAAAACTGCTACACAGCTACAGTGGCCAAAACAGAGTGGTACCGGTACAATGAAAGATACATGTATCAATGGAACACAATCGAGAAACCAGAAATTATCCTATCCACACACAGCCAACTGATTTTCGACAAAGTACCTAGGTATGTTACATGGGGAGGAGATAGTCTCTTTAACAGATGGTGCTGGCAGAACTGGAAAGACTGCAAAAGATTGAAATAAGACCTTTACCTCACACCCTATAGAAAAACCAACTTAACATGGATTAAAGACTCAAACGTGAACCCCCAAATTAAAAAGTCATCAATGAAAAAATAGGGACAAATGTGAGGGCTCTAATACAGGGAGTACACAGACTACCAAACATTTTGAAAATTACACAAATAAAAGTAGACAAAATAGATGAGTGGGACATACTAAAAATTAAAAATTTATGTGCATCAAAAGATTTCACCAAAAGAGTAAAAAGGGAACCCACAGAATGGGAAAAAATCTTTTGCAATGACACATCAGATAAGGGACTCATATCTAAAATATATAGGAAACTACAACACCTCTACAGGAAAAAGACAAATAACCCAATTAAAAAATGGGCACAGGACATGAACAGACACTT
>NW_006418474.1:2036-3554 GCF_000296735.1 Chrysochloris asiatica | reverse complement strand
CTTCTCCAGCGACTGTTCTCTCCTGACAATATGTCCAAAGTATGAGAGATGAAGCTTAGCCATCCTGGCCTACAAGGAGCACTCTGGCATTGAAAAACTCACTAAGACTTCCAGTAAACTGCCAGACTGGTCAAATGCACTACACAGACCTTCTACAATAAAGATACAAGAGACCAAACAAAACAGACACACATGAAAATCCTGGAACCCTGAACTTCAAAAGAAAGGTCAGAGAAGTGGATTGAGTGCTTGCAGAGAGGAGAATTGGAGCAGGGATGATGAGAAAGGAAGATTGACTGGTGAATGGCTGGCCACATAAGGCATGACCAGGTGTTTTGGCAACAGGAGACCTGGCAGAGCAGAGTCACACATGTGACAGGAAAGGAGACAGCAACTGTACCCAAACCGCCCAGCTATGACTATACCATATGCAGCTCCATTCACTGGGCAAGAGCCAATACCAGCTCCTATACCACTTGAACTATGATAGACAGCAGCCAACACCAGCCAAACCCACCCTCTACTGAGTTGTGTGAAGGAAAACTGTGTACACACTTCCACTCTCTAACTACAACCACAGGAGGCAGTTGGTGAGAGCCTAAGAATGCATTAACCTACAATTATGGATTAAATAAAAATACAACAAACCCACAATAACCAGGAGACAACAAACGATTTTAGCTCACATGATGAAACAAGACAGTAACTGAAACTAAAGATCAAGATGTAGAACCAGAATATGTTTCTGAGCAGGAAAGGTAATAGAACTAACTGAAAAAGAATGGCATTAAGCTACCTTCAAAGGATTGAGAGAAAGATCAAAGAAAATAAGGAGAGTACAGAAAACAAAAACAAAAACAAAAAAAAACTTTAGAAGAATTCAGGAAAATATTAAAAAAACAAACAACAACAACAACAACAACAAAAAACCCAGACAAATTAAATTCAAATTTTGAAACAGTACAAAATCTGAAATTAGAAATTCAGATATTTAACACAAGATTTCAGAAATGGACAACGCATTGATGGGGCAAAGAAAGAGATCTGAAGCAATGGAAGCCCAAATTACTAAACTGGAAGATAAATCTCTTAATACTAGCATGCTAGGAGAACACTCAGATTAAGAATTGTAAAATATGAAGAAAATCTAAGAATTATGTGGGGCACCATAACTAGTAATAACTTATGGATGATCAAAATTCCAAAACAGGAAGATAAAATAAAAAACACAGGGAAAATTGTTGAAGAGTTGTTAAAAGAAAACTTGTCTAACATCATGAAAGACAAGAATAAGCACTCAAGAAGCTGAACAAACCATAAACAGGGCAGACCCCAAAGGAAACTCACCAGTACATAATCAAACTTTCCAAAACCAAAGACAAGGAAATAATCCTGAGAGCAGCTAAAAAAAACCCCAAAAAGTTACCTACAAAGGAAAACCAGTAAGACTAAGCTCTGATTTCTCAGCAGAAACCATTCAGGCAAGTTGGCAATGGGATGAAATATACAACATTTTGA
>NW_006418474.1:0-658 GCF_000296735.1 Chrysochloris asiatica | reverse complement strand
ACTCACTCAGACTGATTCATAAAATAGATCATTGCAACTGCTATTTGTTTCTACATACATGTGATACTAATAGTAACCATATGCACATCTGAGTACAACTGTGTTCCAAACGGTTCTTAATGGCTGACTTTTTAGAAGTAGATTGCTAGGCATTCCTTCCAAGGCATTTCTGGGTGAACTTGAACCTCCAACATTTCAGTTAACTATTGAGCACATTAACCATTTGCGACATATAAGGGTTTGTACCATCCAAAGATTCCTAAATAATATGAATCGCTAACTTTAGAGAGTATGTAGGATTAAAAATATAATATTTTTCCCAGAAGCATTTTTCCAATGATAATTTATTCTTCTATTTATCATGGGAATATGTATGCATATTTATTAAGTATTTTCATTTGTGTTGTTGAAAATTTTAACTATATAAAATAACAAAAAGACTCATAAAATAAAACTCCAAGTACCCATAATTCAGTTTAAAGAATTACTAATATTTTGATCAACCATTTGTCTGTGACTTTGCCATACTGTGGTAGTCTGAGGGTTGCTATGATTCTGGAAGTTACACCACTGGTATTTTAAATACCATCAAGGTCAACCATGGGGAACAGTTTTCAGGTGAGCTTCCAGATGTAGACACACTAGGAAGAAAGAGTGA
>NW_006418473.1:1705-2496 GCF_000296735.1 Chrysochloris asiatica | reverse complement strand
TCTTTTCTTTCGCCTACTAGACATCTCACTTCCGTTAAACCCCGCGTTTGCTGAGGTGATCCTTTGTTGAGGCGGGACCCCGACTCAGGACCCCCGGCATAAAACAAATGGAGTAAAGCCCATGGGAGAAAAACCCGTGGGACCTTCATTTGTTGATGTGACACAACTCAAAATGAAGAGAAACAGCTGTAAACATCCATTGAAAATAGGAACTTAGAATGTACAAAGTATGAATATGGGGAAATTGAAAAAATGAAATGGAATGCATAAACATCAATATCTTAAGAATTAGTGAACTGAAGTGGACTGATAGTGGCCATTTTGAATCTGACAATCACATGGTTTACTATGCCGGGAATGATAAATTGAAGAGAAATGGTGTGGCATTCATTGTCAAAAACAACAAATCCAGATCAGTCAAAAGCCACAATGCTGTTTGTGATAGAATAATATCCATGCTCTTAAGTGAAGCCCAGTTAATATCACTATTATTTAAATTTATGCACCAACCACTAAAGCCAGTGAGGATGAAATACAAGAATTCTACCAACTTCTTCAATCTGAAATCAATGAAACATGCAATCTAGACATAATGCTCATTACTGGTGATTGGAATGCAAAGGTTGGGAGTAAAGAGGAAGAATCAGTAGTTGGAAAATATAGCCTTGGTGATCAAAATGATGCTGGAGATCACATGATAGAACGCTGCAAAACCAACAATTTGTTCATTTCAAATACCTTCTTTAGACAGCATAAGAGATGACTATCCACATGGACCTTGCCAGATGGAA
>NW_006418473.1:0-521 GCF_000296735.1 Chrysochloris asiatica | reverse complement strand
GTAAGACAATGGTGGGGAAAAAAAATTATTTTTAAGGTAGTCATGTGTCTAGTAATCCACATTATGATGTTAAAAATGAGAGAGAAAAAATTGAGGATACACCAGTAGTCTATGCCCAATTATCCAAAATACTGGAACTACACAACTGAAATATATAAGATGGCTTCAAAAAGTTTGTGGAAAATGAAGTTAAAAGGTCATAGAATTTTTCCATGAACTTCTTGAAGTCATCTTATGCATATTAATATAAAGAACAGTATTTAGTGAATTAAAATGTGTATAAAGACAAACCATTCATTGTTATTTTTGTTAAGTGATGTTGAGTTGCTTCCAACTTACAATAGCCCTATATAGGGTTTCAGAGCAGCTGTGGGCTTGAGTTGCTTACCTACAGCCTTCTTTGTTGTTGCTGCTGTTAAGTGCTGTTGAGTTGGTTCAGACCCATTGAAACCCTTTATAGGGTTTCTGAGGAGCAGCTGGTGAATTTGAACCACTGACCTTGCAGTCCAAACAGCTTTGCC
>NW_006418472.1:2152-3584 GCF_000296735.1 Chrysochloris asiatica | reverse complement strand
CAATTTGATATCAGAGGGACCTATGACCCACCAAGAAAGAAATGCTGGAAGCTTTAGACCCAGAATCCCTTCTTTGAGAATCATCTAAAACCAGGAAGCACAGAGAAACCTTCCCGTATAGCTGGCACTCTGAATTCAGACTTCTAGTATCCTCAATGGTGAGAAAATAAATGTATCTTTGTTAAAGTCATTTACTATTGTTACTTTAGTTATAGCAACACAAGATAACTAAGACAAATGAGAATTATACCACTAGACTGCTAATGCTTCCTCATGTACCTTAATGCATGCTAAATTACCACTCTACCATAAATTATGTCATTTCCTATTCTTGTCCACTTCATGATCATGTATCCCTGCAAATGTACCATTTCTATTGATGTCAAAGAAAGCTCTAAAAATTTTGCGATCTTCAGTCTGGATTCAATATAAATTCATTAGCATATGTTTCATCATTAACATCTTTTATTTCAAGCACTGTCAATACTTAAAACAAGGAGAAAAAAATCCAGAGTAAACTATGTATTAAATTATTTGAACAAAAAAAAAAGTAAGAACACAAGGAATTTATTTATTTAAGCATTTTGTTGGTACTCTTTTTAGTATTGTCAGATGACTTTACAAAATTTTTAGAACCTAGATATCTTAAACAGAAGATGTGGAGTTAAACTGAAGTTATTGAAGAATTAGAAATAGAAATTCCTTATGATCAATATGGAGATAAGAGTGTTTTTAAGAGTCTAATTATTCCTTTACAAGAATTAACAAATTTTCACTTACCCACTGCCTTCCATCTCCATAACCCAGCATTTTCCCATAGATTTTCTCATTCTCTTTCAAATCCCATGTAAAATGCACTCATTGTGAGACATTGCCAAACAGAACTCGTCCTGAACTGTGTTAATCATATTTTCTTTGGCATGGAGTAACCCTGAAAAGGATATGGGATGAATGCAAAAACATTCATAAGTTTTTGAAAAGTAAACCCACAGGTTTGTTTTAAAAACAAACACTAAGAGCTATTTCAGGAAAATCCTGCTATTTCGTTAGAATACATAAAGGGAAAAATATATTGGATAGCACTATTTTGTCCTGCCAAAACATAAACATTCTCTTCAAGGAAAACTTTAGTGAATAGATAGATAGATAGATAGATAGATAGATAGATAGATAGATAGATAGATAGATAGATCTGTATGTATTTGTGTGCTTAAAATAAAATTGTCTTAACAAAAAGAAACATGAAACACAAATACTGAGCAAATATATAAGGAATAAATCAGAATTTATAAACATAGTTCCCAGAGATTCCAAGACCCTAAAAAAGAGCTACTAACCTTATGTAAAACATGATTAGATCCATTGCAATCATTGATCTCCTAGCAAAGGAGATTGAAATAAGTTACAGTTGATGAAAACAAAAAATACACCA
>NW_006418472.1:0-912 GCF_000296735.1 Chrysochloris asiatica | reverse complement strand
GAAGTAGTCCCACCTGATGACATGTCCAAAGTACATGAGACAAACTGTCACCATCCTCATTTCTAAGGAGCATTCTAAGGTATTTCTTCCAATATAATTTTATTCAGTTTTCTGGCAGTCCATGGTATATTTACTATTAGTCACTAACGCCATACCACAACTTGTCTGTCAGTTTGTAATACTGGGGTGGCTTGACTGTTGCTGTAATTCTAGAAGTTAGGCCAGTGGTATTTTAAATATAAGCAGGGCCATCCAGGGTAAACAGGTTTCAGTGGAGCTTCCTGACTAACACTGACAAGGAAAATGCAAGGGTAGACAACTTCAGAATGTTGTTGTTGTTGCTGTTCTTAAGTGATATCAAATCACTTTGGACCCAAAGCAATCATATATAGGACTTCTGAGCAGCAGCTGGTGGGTTTGAAACCCTGATCTTGGGTTAGTAGTCCAGTGCTATAGCTCCAAAAGAGAACTCTGAATGTTTACCAACTGAAAATCTTATGAATAGCAGTAGAACATTGTCAGATATAGTGCTGGAAGATAAGTCCCTCAAATTGGAAGGAATTTAAAATATGACTGGGGTAGAGCTGCCTCCTCAAAGTAGTTGTTGTTGTTAAGTGTTATTGAGTCAGTTATTACTCATAAAATTCCTATATGGGGTTTCCAAGGAGTGACTGGTGAGTTTGAACCACTGACCTTGAGGTTCAAATCAATCTTGCAATCCAGTGCTTATCCTATAGCAACATACCAGGGCTCTACTCAAAGTAGAGTTGACCATAATTAGGTGCATGGAGCAAATCTTTTGGGATCTACATTTGTTGATGAGGCATAACTCAAATTGAGAAGAAACATCCATTAATAATTAGAACATTAAAATACAAAATATGAATCTAGGAAAATTGTTGTTGTTGTTGT
>NW_006418471.1:2605-3599 GCF_000296735.1 Chrysochloris asiatica | reverse complement strand
AGGAAGACTCATTAACAACCTGTGATATGCAGGTGATACAGCCGTGATTGCCAAAAGCAGAAAGGATAAAAATACAAAGGTGCATCAAAACACATGCGTTTTCCATTTATATTAAAATGCCCATCTATGTCCACCGCAGATGACAACATTAACATGTGACATGATTATGTCAAATAGACAAGTGACAGTGGATTATGTGGCAAATCATTTGCAAATCTGCTGATAAAATAATCCATGACAGACTTGGGTTTTTAAACCTTTGTGTGAGATGGGCACTGAAACAATTTATGCAAGAGCATAAACAGATGCATGTGGACATGTGCAAACAAAATTTTGACTGATACTGGAAGAATGTTTCTTTTAAAAAATCATTACAGGTGACGAGACATGGAGTCATCATTAAGCTTGAGAGTATATGGCAGAGTATGGACTGGAAACATCCTCAATCGCTGACCATGAAAACATTAGAGTTAATCATCAGCTGGAAAATTCATGGTTACAGTTTTCTGGGTTCCTCCAGGGCCAGTATTGGAACACTATCAGGAAGTAGGTACAACAATCAACAGTGCTCGTCACAGTGAGATGTTCACTGAAGAGCTGAAGTCTAAACTATGGATTAAATGCAGACGACTGCTACCCAAGGACACTGTGATCTTGCATAACAAACAATGCATATCCACACACTTCTTCTCACACTGTTGACACTCTGCAATAGCTTCTTTTTGAAGTCTGAAATCATCCTCCCTATAGTTCTGATCTTGCTCCATTGGACTTTTATCTGCTTGATCCCCTGAAAGTAGTCCTTCTAGAACTAAGCTTCCCCTCTGATGAAGAAGTGAAGACAGCGTGCATTCATGGCTCACAGTCAGTCTAAAACATTTTTTAAAATAAGCTTGTTGACAGATGGACAAAGTATATTGAGAAGCAAGGAGGTTATGTCAAAAAATTAAATTTGTCTTTTGTAAAAGTTGATTAAAATAAAATCTACAGCCAG
>NW_006418471.1:0-1390 GCF_000296735.1 Chrysochloris asiatica | reverse complement strand
TCAGCTAATTCTTCTCGTTTTGAGTTGTGCCACATCAGCAAATGAAGGCCCTGAAAGTTTAAATCCATCCACGTCATTAAAGTCAATTCTGTTTTGAGAAGCCAGCTCTTCATCAGTCATAATTTGAGGTTCTCCCAACCAGAGGGGCTAATCTCCCAGCACTAGATCTGACAACGTTCTGCTGCTATGCGTAGGTTTTCAGTGGCTAACTGTTCAGAAGTGGTCTGCCTCTCTTTCCTAGTCTGTTTTAGTCTGGAAGCTCCACTGAAACCTGTCCACCATGAGTCACTCTGCTGGCATTTAAAATACTAGCGCCATAGTTTCCAGCATTACCCAAACACAGAGGCCACCATAGTACAACAAACTTAAAAATGTATGATGGAATGCAGCTTTGTAGATAATTAAATTTCTGGCTACTTGAATGACTAACATACACTAGAATACCCTGCCCCACAAAACATCTCCCCTGCAGGAATGTAAACTCTTAAAGAAAGGCATGTTTAACTCACTGATGTATCCCAGCAACTAGAACAGTGCCTTGCACATAATGTTGTTAAGTGCTGTAGAATTGGTTCCGACTCATAACTATCTTTCAAAATTTTTCATAAATATAAAACATTAGTATTAGCTGCATCCATTTTTATCACCTCAGTTTAATTCTTAATTTCAAGGAGTGGCTGATGAGTTTGAACTGCTAACCTTGTGGTTCACAGTCCAGTGCTTATCCTACAGCACTACACATATATTGTTGTTGTTATGTGCCGTAGAGTCAGCTCCGACTATAGTGATCCTGTACATGGTTTCCAAGGCTATAAATCTTTATGGGAGCAGAAAACCTCATCTTTCTCCCATGGAACAGCTGGTAGTTTTGAACTGGTGACCCTGAGGTTAGCAGTCTGATTCATAACCACTGCACTACCAGAGCACTATACATATAATAATGACTTATTATATGTGTAGTGGAGTCCTGGTGTGGTGCTGTGGGCTAATGAGTCAGACTGCAAAATCGTTTAAACTGCAAGGTCAGTGGTTCAAGCTCATTAGTGTCTCTTTGAAAACCGTAAGGGTTGCTATGAGTTGGAATTGCCTCGATGGCACCTAACAACAACAACATCATATGTGTAGTAAACATTTTTTGAACTGTATTAAGTAAAGAAACTTTTGTTCTAACCTTTTCTACTATCAGAAGGGTTTAAGATTTTGCAGGGCTTCACGTTAGTTCTTATTGCCTGGCACTATAAATGCAAATGAAAGAAGATTAACTGTTCAATTCCCAATAATATACAACTTTGGAAGTATTGGGTATTTACTAAATTCTTTATAAATTCATTTTCTCTTGTTTCTTTCTCATGAAAATGGAATAAAACAAAGAAACAGATCTGATGAATTA
>NW_006418470.1:2172-3495 GCF_000296735.1 Chrysochloris asiatica | reverse complement strand
CTCTCAGTACATGAACACATTGGACACATCTGCCATGTATCTAGAACTCTGTATATGGAAATGTTGCACTACCCTTCCATGTAGCTAGCTCTTTGTATAAAGACAAGTTTGACTCATCTGCCTTGTAGCTAGAACCCTGTAAATGGAAATGTTGCACTATCCTGCCATGTAGCTAGCTATCTGTATATGGACATTTAGGAGTTTTCAGCCATGTAGGTAGCTCTCTGTATATGAACATATTGGAATTGTTGACCATGTATCTAGCTCTCAGTATATAGACACATTGGACACATCTGTCATTTAGCTAGAACTCTGTTTATGGAAATGTTGAACTACACTGTCGTATAGCTAGCTCTCTGTATATGGACATTTTGGATTTGTCTGTCATGTAGATAGCTCTCTGTACATGGATATGTTGGACTGATTTGCAAGTAGATAACTCTCTGTATATGAACATATTGGACTTGTCTAACATGTAGGTAACTCTCAATATATGGATACCATGAACACATCTGCCACGTAGCTAGAACTCTGAATATGGAAATGTTGCACTACACTGCCATGTACCTAGCTCTCTGTATATAGATAAGTTTGACTCATCTGCCTTTTAGATAGAATCCTGTATATGGAAATGTTGCACTACTCTGTCATGTAGCTAGCTCTCTGTATATGGACATTTTAGACACATCTGCCATGTAGATAGCTCTCTGTATATGGATATGTTGAACTGATCTGGCAAATAAGTAGCTCTCAATATATGGACATTTTGGACTACTCTACCATGTAGCTAGCTCTCAGTATATGGATATGTTTGACAAATCTGCCATGTAGATAGAACTCTGTATATGAAAATGTTGAAGTACCCTGCCAGGTAGTTAGATCTCTCTATATAGACAGGTTGTACTGTTCTGCCTTGTAGCTAGAAATCTCTATATGGAAATGTTGCACTACTCTGCCATGTAGCTAGCTTTCTGAATATAGACATTTTAGACTCATCTGCCATGTAGCTAGTCTCTGTACATCTATATGTTGAACTGATCTGGCAAATATGAACATATTGGATTTGTCTGCCCTGTAGGTATCTCTCAATATATGGACATGTTGGACTCATCTGACATGTAGATAATACCCTGTATATGGACACGTTGTACTACTCTACCATGTAGCTAGCTCTCAGTGTATGGAAACGTTGGACACATCTTCCAGGTACCTAGAACTCTGTATATAGAAATGTTTCACTACTCTGCCATGTAGCCACCTCTCTATATATAGACAATTTGGACTCATCCACCTTGTACCGAGAACTCTGTATATGAAAATGTT
>NW_006418470.1:0-532 GCF_000296735.1 Chrysochloris asiatica | reverse complement strand
GTAGGTAGAAATCTGTATATGGAAATGTTGCATCACGTTGCCATGTAGCTAGCTCTCTGTATATAGACAAATTGGACTCATCTGCCTTGTAGCTAAAACTCTATATATGGAATTGTTATATTACCCTGCCATGTAGCTAGGTCTCTTTATATGGAGATTTTGGACTCGTCTGTCATGTAGCTAGCTCCCTGTACATGAATATGTTGGACTGATCTGCCAAGTTGGTAGCTCTCTGTTTATGATCATACTGGACTTTTCTGCCATGTAGCTAGCTCTCAGTATAAGGAAACACATCTGCCATGTAGCTAGAACTCTGCATATGGAAATGTTGCACTGCCCTGCAGTGTAGTTAGCTGTTTGTATATAGCCAAATTGGACTCATCTGCCATGTAGCTAGAAATCTGTATATGGTAATGTTGCACTTCCCCTACAATGTAGCATCTACCTCTCTATATATGAACATATTGGATTTGTCTGCCTTGTAACTAACTGTCAGTATATGGACATGTTGGACTCATCTGCCATGTAGCTA
>NW_006418469.1:2216-3657 GCF_000296735.1 Chrysochloris asiatica | reverse complement strand
ACTTTGATCTTTTCATTCATTCTTGTCTTCTTAATGACATTTTTGCTTTCTTCCTTTATGATGTTCTTGATGTCACCCCATAATTCTTCTGGTCTTTAGTGTCTAATGCATCAGATGTGTTCTTGAGATGATCTCTAAAGGTCATGCTTTGGTTCTTGTGGACTTGTTTTAATTTTCTTTCTTCAGTTTCAATTTGAACTTTCATGTAAGTAATTGATGGTCTATTCCACGTCTGCCCCTGGCTTTGTTTTGGCTGGTGATGTGGAGCTTTTCCATCATCTCTTCTCACAGATGTATTCAGTTAGATTTCTGTGTATTCCACCTGATGATGTCCATGTGTATAGTGGTTTTTTATGATATTTTAAAAAGGTATTCGAAATGAAAAAGTCATTGGTATAAAAAAATTCTACCATGTCATCACAAGCATCGTTTCTATCACCGAGGCCATATTTTCCAACTGCTGATCTTTCCTCTTTGTTTCCAACCTTTGTATTCCAATCAGCAGTAACTATTAATATATCTTTATGGAATATCTGACTAATTTCAGACTGAAAAAAGTGGTAGAATTATTCAATTTAATCATCTTTGGCTTTGGTAATTGGTGCATAGATTTGAATAATAGTGGTTTCAATTTATCTTCCATGTAGGCGTGTGGATATTATCCTATCACAGACAGTGTTGTACTTCAAGACAGATCGTGAAATGTTCTTTTTGATTGTGAATACCATGTCATTCCTCCTCAATTTGTCATTCATGGCACAGTAAACCATGTGATTATCAGATTCAAAATGGTCAATGCCAGTCCATTTCAGCTCACTCATTGTGAGGATATCAATGTTTGTGCATTCCATTTCATTTTTCACAACTTCCAATTTTCCTAGATTCATACTCCATATATTCCATCTCAATAGTAGGAAGCATTTCACAATGAGCCACATCTCTTACTTATCTTGGGAGAGAACAGAGTTGTCAACAAGCGTTCAAACTCAGAAAATCGACAGACATCATGTGTTAGGTGAGTACGTGAGACTGTACATAAGTGTGAGAACTTCAAAGTTCCTGGCATAAATTTTAAATCCCAGAGCTCTGGTAGCGTAGTGGTTATGAAACGGCCTGTGAACCGCAAGGTCAGCAGTGCGAAACTACCAGCTGTTCTGTGGGAGAAAGACGAAGCTTTCTGCTCCCATAAAGATTTACAGCCTTGGACACCCTGTACAGGGTCGCTATGAGTCGGAACTGACTCCACGGCACATAACAACAACAACAGGGTTATAGTAAGCAAAAAAAGTGTCACAACTTAAACCAGGTCTCTGAGATGCCAATATCCAGTCTTTTTTTTTTTTTTTTTTTTCACATGGCTTATCTCCCTGCGAAGGAAAAGGGGATAGAACACACCATCCATTTCTGAAGGTGCTCTGAGTTTTGTAAGTGGTGATGTATG
>NW_006418469.1:0-1611 GCF_000296735.1 Chrysochloris asiatica | reverse complement strand
CGCTGGACTGCAAAGTCATTTGAATCACAAGGTCAGTGGTTCAAGCTCACCAGTCACTCCTTGGAAACCCTATATAGGGTTGCTATAGGTCGGAATTGACTTGACGGCACTTAACAACAACAACAAATATTGTCTGAGGATGTTTTAATAATCTAGCATGAATTTACTTGGAAATCTTGAAATTCTGGGTTGCTGTCATAATAGTCCTCATGTGTTGCTGAGGGTTAATGGGCTGGACTGCAAAGTCATGTTGAACCACAAAGTCAGCAGTTCGAGCTCACCAGCTGCTCCATGGAAACCCTATATGGGTCTCTATGGGTTGGAACCGACTCAGTGTCACTTCACACCATCATAGTAATCCAGCTTACTTTATGACCAGGAGCATCTTCTGCACCTCTCTTGTCTCAGCATCCTGGTTTGGATTCCAAAGGTGCAATAAAAATTTCTCCCCGTTCTAAAGCTTCATGGTCTCCGCCTCCATCATCTGTATGTTTGTGGTAACATGTGGCCTATAGTCCCATTGACCAAGGGACACAGATGGCTTCTCAGTGTGGAGTTGCTGTCGAAGCATCCCCAATGCCTATCTCTAGAGGAACAACACAGTAAATTTCCATCTCGTCTAGTCATCTGCCTTTCCTGCCAACTTTCCACTTCTTCATAAGGAGTCCTGATGTAGCGCTGTGGGCTAATGCACTCAATTGCAAAGTCATTTGAACCACAATGCCAGTGGTTCAAACTCACCACCCATTCCTTGGAAAACCTGTACAGGGTTGCTATGGGTCGGCACCGACTCGACAGCTCTTAACAACAACAACGACATCTTCTGTAAATGATTTCCCCTTTCTCAAAGATGAAGGCCATCCAAGATATCCTTCTGGGAAAACTCCCAGAGATATTGGTCAGTATGAGAAAAAGCTTCAAAATTTATAATTACACTGTGCATGGAAGGAGTCACAGCTTGTTCCTGTTTTTAAAGTGGGCCATTCATGTTAGACTCTTAGGGGCCACTGAGTCAGCTCTTACCCATAGTGACCTCATGTACAACAGAACAAAGCACTGCCTGGTCCTCTGCCATCTTCACAAATGTTATTATTTGAGCCTATTTTTACGCCACTATATTGATCCATCTCATTGAGAGACTTGTTTCTTTGTTGACCCTACACTACTAAAAAGGATGTCCTTCTTCAGAGACTGGTCCATCCTGATAACATGCCCAAAGGACTTAAGATAAACTCAATGCTAAGGATCATCTCCTCTTCCAAGATAGATCTGTTTGTTCTTTTGGCAATCTGTGGTATATTTGATGTTTTTCAACAAGACCATGATTCATATGCCTCAACTCTTCTTTGGGCTTCCTTATTCTTTGCTCAGCTTTCATACACATTTAGATGACTGAAATTACCATGGTATGATGCTTTGAAATTACTTGATATGGCTTTTCTAGCCAAAGTTTTCTTAGTTCCCACCAAGTGATTGGGTGAGACCATGCAAATAAGGTATACAGGACTCCAAGGCTGGGATTGGTTAATTTTCCCCTTCAGCTAAAGTTAAAAGGAGCCATCTCAGAAGCAGAAAAGGAAGATCCCAGGACCATCAAGAAGGAAGAGCATG
>NW_006418468.1:2536-3725 GCF_000296735.1 Chrysochloris asiatica | reverse complement strand
CTTGGTTTTCCTTGCATTATAATATACAGTAGACACTGGAGGGGGAGAGAAAGGAATAGTCAGAAACATCACACTAGAAGGCTTGTAAGTCCGTCTTCTGCCTATAACTGATTGGAATACCTAAAACGGGGCTACAGTGTACCTAGTGAACGAGGCTTCCTGCAGAGCCTTTGCAATACATAAAACTATAGGTAGAAACCTGAACCATATCCAGATCTCCAGAGATGAGAAGTTTCCACTTGAAAGGATGAGTAGACCAACCTGAAGCGGCTAGAAGAACAGAAGATACTTCTTGAAAGAAAGACCTACAGGAAAAATACAAAACAATAGAGGCAGATGGACTGTTACGACAAGAACAAACAAATCGCTTCCCCAGGAAACATCAAGGCAAGTAGTCGGGTCCCCTCAATGCAAACACCCTTCCAAGACTAAGACTCAACGGAAATACACGCTCTGATTGGTGACACACCACCGATAGGGGGAACTGGGGTAAAAGCAGCAATGAAGAGGCAAACTAAGCCCTACAATGTTCGGTGGGCTTCTGTGAACCCAGTTGGGGACCTGGTTGGCAAGCAGGTCTCCTAGACCTGGGAATTCTTGGGCCCAGAGTCAGTGGTGTGGCCACAGAGGACTCGAGTGGAGAGTGGAGCTACCGGCTGATGGGAAGAGAGGGCATGTGCACAAGAACGCCCACACTTGCAGATGGTGCCCACGTGACCTGGACCAGATGACTGGATGATCAGAGCTCAACCAGGAGAATAAAGAAGAGGAAAAAAAAGAGTGATCTGATACAATTTGATGAACTTGACCTACATCTACGGATGCAGTGACTCAAAAGAAGGAACAAATCCTTACAACAAGAAACATTCCCACCCCCTCCACACACAGAATAGACAGAGATGGGCAACTTGGACATTGGAAACCCAAATTGGGGGGGTGGGGAGGACTACAAAGGCAAGAAGTGACTGGCTTACAAGCTTTCAAGAGGGAACCTATAGCTAGGGGGCATGGAGGAAGGCAGAATATCCAGTGAGTACTATCCAATCTGTTTAGGCGGAGCTGATGAAATGAAATACAGATGGGTCACTTGTGATACTGTAGTGAATAATTGTTATCAGGACTGATTATGAGGGTTGGAAATGCAAAGTTGGACGTTTTGTAGCAAGGAAGGGAATGATTAATTCTCCAG
>NW_006418468.1:0-799 GCF_000296735.1 Chrysochloris asiatica | reverse complement strand
TGTTTGTTTGTTTATTTTTGCTGTACTCTCAACTTTGCTTTCTCCCATGCTAATAATATTTAATGCAATTTAAAAAATTCAAGTCAGCAGCTTTGTCTGGATTCTTCTTTTCAAAGCCTTCTAACTTGTTGGAGTCTACCACACTGTAGAATTGGACCTTAATAATGAACGTATTAGAGTCCTGGTGTTACACTGTAGGATAAAGCACTGGACCAAAAGTCAATTTGAACTGCAAGGTTGCCTGTCCAAACTCACCAGCCATTCCTTGGAAATTCTTTAGGAGGTCACTATGAATTGGAACCAAGATGACACTTAACAACAACCACAACAATAAGCATATTGGAGTCCTGGTGTGGCATTCTTGGATAAACACTGGACTGATAACCACAACGTTGGTGGTTCAAACACACAAACTGCTCCTCAAGAACCTATACAAGGTGCTCTTCATTATGTTGTAACTGATTTAATGAGCATACTACTTTAAAATCAATTAGAATCCTGTTTCTTAGATGCTGTCTTAATTCTTTAGTCTCACATACTTTGGTCATGCTGTAAAGAAAGGATAGTCTCTAGAAAATGACACCATGCTTGGGAAAGTAGAGGTTCAATGAAAAAGGGGAAGACCCTCAAAAATCTAGATTGAAAAGGGATGAAAAAATGAGCTCAAGTACAGCAATGATTGTGTTGATGGCACAGGACTGGATAGTGTTTCATTGCTACACATGGGGTTGCTTTGACTCCATGGCACCTAACAAGAAGACTTAGATCCTCTTAACTATTTAGGTTTTTTTTTTGTTTT
>NW_006418467.1:3423-4252 GCF_000296735.1 Chrysochloris asiatica | reverse complement strand
AAACCAGAAGAGTTGTAAGATGACATCAAGAACATCATACATGGGGGCTTACTGGCTGCTAGGGTAGAGGTGCAGTGAAGTTTGCCATCAGTCATTCCACAGAATACCAGGCAAAGCAGATCCAGGGTAGAGCTCCAAAACTCAGAACCACAGAGATAGGAATATTTTTAAAGTTTGAAGGCTTATAGGTAGTGGAACTTGAAGCTGAAGTAAGAAATCATGTACTTTCAAATCTGCTGGGCTCAGAGGCCCGGAGCCAACATCTTTGGTGAGACCAAATGGTAAGACCAAGTGGGGGAGCAGACACAACATGGAAAAACACCGCGGGAACCTTGGAGTAAAGGTAGACAATACACTTTGTCTGTTTTACATTGTTCTCATTTTCTTTCTTTCTTTTTTTTTTTTTTTTGGTATCTGGTCATTGGCACCCCCACTGTGTGCACACCTCCATTCTGGTGACTAGAGGGGGAGCCTGAGTGAGTGGACACCACCCACCCTCAATACTGGTGGGTTCTTCTGCCATGCATGCACACAGATACTCAGCCCAAGAGCAGTCTCTGAATGTTTTCTTGATTTTTTTTTTTTTTTTTAATATGGGAAAGTGCAGGAAAGGGCTGTAGAGAGGGACAGAGAGTTTAAAAACAAAATAAGCCAAATATTAAATTAAAACCTAAGGTGTAAGTACAACAACCAACACTGGCATCTTGAAATTTCTCAGGCAGCTTTGAAAGCACGAAGTTGAAGAGAGAACATTAAAGTCATACCCATATTAGGCTACAGATTTTTTTTTTCTTCTCTCCCTCCTCTCCCTTTTCTGTGATTATAGACT
>NW_006418467.1:0-657 GCF_000296735.1 Chrysochloris asiatica | reverse complement strand
GAACAAGATGAAATAACTATAATAAACATCTATGTTTCCAATGAAAGAGCTCCAAAATATATAAAGCAAACTCTAATAGATTTGAAGAAAGAAATAGAAGAATCTACAATAAGTGGCGTTTTCTACTTAAAACCAAACAGCCACCACTCATCTGTCAGTTTGTCATACTGTGGTGGCTTGTGAGTTGCTGTGATTTTGAGGGCTATGCCACCAGTATTTTAAATAACCAGCAGGGTCAATGATAGTGGATAGTTTTCAGATGAGCTTCCAGACAAAGACAGACTAGGAAGAAAGAGTGATGAACTACTTTAGAATATTTAGTCACTGAAAACCTTCTGAATAGCAAAGAAACACTGTCAGATACAGTGCAGGAAAATGAACCCCTCAGGTTGGAAGGCACTCAAAATGCAACTGGGAAAGAGATGTCTCCTCAAAGTAGAGTTGATCATGATAACGTGAATGGAGTAAAGCTTGTGGGAGAAAAGCCCACAGGACCTTCATTTGCTAATGGGGCATGACTCAAAATGAAGAGAAACAGCTGTAAACATCCATTGAAAATCAGAATATGGAATGTATGAAGTATGAATCTGGGAAAATTGGAAGTTGTCAAAATGAAATGGAACGCATAAACATCGATATCTTAGGCATAAGTGAGCT
>NW_006418466.1:2521-3705 GCF_000296735.1 Chrysochloris asiatica | reverse complement strand
CACCTACTGCTCCTTGAAACTCTATAGAAGGTCACTATGAGTTTGAATTGACTTTAAGGTACTTAACCACCACAACAATATGCATATTAAAATAGGATAATGAATAAGGAATTCCTGAGAAGAATTGATGCACTTGAATGGTTGTGTTGTTGAAGAATATTGGATATACCATGGACTTCCAGAGAAATAAACAAATCTGTCGTGGAAACAAGGAAAGTGAGACTTGTCACGTATTTTGGACATGTTATCAGGAGGGACCAGTCCCTGGAGAAGGTCCCCATGCTTAGTAAAGAAGAGGGTCAGTAAAAATAGAGGAAGACCCTCAATTCGATGGATTGAATCTATGAACAGTGGAGTTCAGACATTTTTGAAACTATGTAGAGAGATACTTTGGCTTCTTAAGGACTTAATACTTCTCATAGCACCTGTGTAACTTCTGGGCTTCCCAGAAATTTCTATGCCTTGGTGCCTTCTCCCCTCCTTTATTTACTCCATTGAAAAGTTTATCAGAATGCAGACTTTTAATCTTTAGATTTTCTCTCATTTCTTCAATCCCAGTGGACAAGCTGAACGTTGACATGGTTACTATTCAATATGTTTTATGTTTGTATTGTGAATTCATTCATTAAAGCCACAATTTGATTTAGGTCTCACACTGTCTGTAATAATTTGATCTCTAACCCTCCAATGTAGCTTTATGCAATTTAAATATGGGAAATTCAAATTCGGACAAAACACTGAAACAGAATTCCTGGACACAGTGAGCTCTCTAATGATCACAATAGAATTATTCAGTTTGAGAAAAGAGCAAGCATCAGTATAGGAGAGAAAATGTAATGATTGACTGTATAAGGAAAGGGTTTGAAGCCATAAGATAGGCAAGTAGCAAAGGAAGGTTGCATACAGATACTCAACCCACTGCTGCCCACTGGACTCTGACTTACAGCAACCAAATAGCACAGACTAGAACTGCCCTATAGGGTTTTCAAGGTTGTAAAAAAAAATTTAAACTTCTTATTGTGAATTGGGTGAAGGTTTATTGAGCAAATCAGTAAATCAGTTTTCCCTTTAATAATTTGTTTATATTTTGTCTCATGTCATTGATTGTCATCCCCACAGTATAACATCATGTGTCCTACTTCCTCCCTGTGTTTCCCGATCTCATTCCTCCACCTTTCCAAATC
>NW_006418466.1:0-566 GCF_000296735.1 Chrysochloris asiatica | reverse complement strand
AATCGGGCAAATACTGCATGATCTCACTCATATGAAATATCTTAGACTAGGCAAAAGTCTATTAGTGGCTAGCAGCAGAGACTAGGGGTCTAGGGAAAGAGGACTAATTCCTTAAGAGGTACTGACTTTCTGTTTGGGGTGATGAAAACTCTTGGCAATAGATAGTGGTAATTTAGTTGCACAATGTGGTGAATATAATTAATATCACTGAATTATTTATATATTTACAAAATTATATGTTTACAAATAGCTAAAATGGCAAATTTTTAGTTATATACATTTTACAACAATGAACTTTAAAAAGAAAATGAAGTTTTTAGGTTACTTTTTTGACATGTCCCCTAACTTAAAGGTAGGCACACAAGAGACACGAAAATAAGGATTTCATAGGATCAAACCATAATACTCTTCATCTTTTTTAATTCTGTACTTTGCAAGTTTTCTTCTAATTAAGCTCTAACCTTTACTGACGTAATCTAATCTTAATGCAAAACCCAATTTTAATGTGCACATAAAATGCTTAAATGACAAAATATGGCAATTTTAAGATAGTTGCATGGCTTTAT
>NW_006418465.1:3769-4198 GCF_000296735.1 Chrysochloris asiatica | reverse complement strand
GGAAACCCTGTACAGGGTCGCTATGGGTCGGAACCGACTCGACGGCACTTAACAACAACAACATACCACTCTTTGGCTCCCCCACAGTTCATGTCCTTGACTCACCAAAACACTTTCATCCCATTTTATTATCTCCAAATTCTTCCAAGTCCAAATTCTAACTTGGGACAAAATTCCTCTTCATTTGTAAATTTGTTATTGTTAAGTACTATCGAGTCTGTTCAGACTCATGTATAGGATTTTGAAGGACAGCTAGTGAGTTTGAACCACCAACTTTGTGATTCAGACTAACCTTGTGGTCCAGTGCATTATCCCACAGCACCACACCAGGGCTCCAAGTTATCTGCTTTCAAATACAATAGTGAAACAGGCACAAAATAGACATTTCCTTTACAAATGGGAGCAATTGGAAAAAAAAGAAGGGATAAT
>NW_006418465.1:0-1062 GCF_000296735.1 Chrysochloris asiatica | reverse complement strand
ACTCTATCTATACAGGGTTTCCGAGGAGTGGCTAGTGAGCTTGAACCACCGATGTTGCCATTGAAACTGACCTTACAGTCCAGTGCGTTAAGGCACAGCGCCACACCAGGAGTCCTGGAAAGGAAAGAGACCACAGATAAAGCATTACTAAAAAAAGAACAAAGCAGGCCTCTCACTTCCAAATCTCAAAACCTACTACGCAAGAAGTTTTGTAGCATGGGGGTGGTGGGGTGGTGGTGGAGGATGTTGTGGTTAATCTTACATTCCAGAAACAGAGGACCTTAGAGCCATCAAATCAAGAGAGAACAGCATGAGTGGAATGTGGGACCCTATCCAGAGAAGCAGCGACACCAGAGATGGAGGCAGAGATGAAGACATGGAGAGATAGAGCAGCTGAGGGCTCATGGAAAGAGAAAGGCTATGTGCTGGCATCTAGGAGGCAGGCTTGCAGAATGTACCCTTGGGTTGTTTAAATGATTATATAGTCCTGAGTGTTTTTGTGTGCATCCCCACATACACAAACACACACACTAAAAGAGGGAATAGAAGCAAATACTGTTCAATGATGATGCATGTAGGGGATTGTAATCATTGCAATGAAACAATGAGTGTAAAACCAATGTTCTCCCAAGTAAACTATCACTCAATTTACAATAAAAACTTAAAAAAAAAATTTTTTTTAAAGCCTACTACACAGCCTCAAGGTAATACAGAAACGGCTATAATCATACGTTGACAGAGAACTTCAAGAGGTTCAAGCTGGATTCAGAAGAAGCCGTGGAACGAGAGATAGTATTGCTGATGTCTGATGGATCTTGGCTGAAAGCAGAAAATATCAGAAAGATGTTTACCTGTGCTTTATTGACTACGCAGAGGCTTTTGGTTGTATGGATCATGACAAACTATGGACAACATTGAGAAGTATGAGTATTCCAGAACACTTAATTGTACTTCTGAGAAATCTATACCTGGTCCAAGAAGCAGTTGTTCGAACAGAGCATGGGAACACTGAATGTTTTAAAATTGGGAAAGGTATGTGACAGGGTTGTGTTCTTTCACCAT
>NW_006418464.1:2553-3492 GCF_000296735.1 Chrysochloris asiatica | reverse complement strand
CCCCCCACACACACACACAAACACTACTACAAAATGGACATACAAGAATGGAAGAATATACTCTGCTCATGAATTGTTGTTGTTATTAGGTACCATTGAGTCAGTACTGACTCATAGAGACCCTATGCACAACAAAATGAAACACTGACCAGTGCCAACCTCACAATTGGTTCTATGTTTGAGCCCACTGCGGCCACCACTGTGCCAATCTCGTTGGGGGCCTTTCTTTTTTTCTCTGACCCTCCACTTTACCAAACATGATATCCTTCTCCAGGGACTGGTCCCTCCTGATAATATGTCCAAAGAATGAGAGACGAAGTCTAGCCATCCTGGCTTCTAAGGCGCATGTTACTTCTTCCAACACAGATCTGATTGCCTTTTTGGCAGCCCATGGTACTTTTAATATTTTCCTCCAACCATAACTCAGATGCATCGATTCTTCTATGGTCTTCCTTATTCATTATCCAACTTTCACATACATATGAAGTTATTGAAAATCCATGACTTGGGTCAGGAGCACCTTAGTCCTCAAACTGGCATCTTTGCTCCTGAACACTTAAACAGGTCTTGTACAGCAGACCATGTTTATGGATAGGAAGATTTAACATTATGAAAATATCAACACTACCCAAGGCAATCTATAGATATAATGCAATCCCAACCCAAATTCTAACATCATTCTTTTAAGAGATGGGAAAATTAATCACTAACTATCTGTAAAAGAAAGAGACCTAGAATAAGCAAAGGAACGAGGGGTATCATTGCGGATGTCCGATGGATCTTGGCTGAAAGCAGAGAATACCAGAAGGATGTTTGCCTGTGCTTTATTGACTATGCGAAGGCTTTCGATTGTGTGGATCATGACAAACTATGGACAACATTGAGAAGTATGAGTATTCCAGAACACTTAATTGTACTTCTGAGAAATCTGTACCTGGA
>NW_006418464.1:0-480 GCF_000296735.1 Chrysochloris asiatica | reverse complement strand
TTTTGCTACAAAATGTCTACCTTTACATTTCCAACTCTCATAATCAGTCCTGATAACAATTATTCACTATTGTATCACAAGAGACATATCCGCATCTCCTTTCATCAGCCCCGCCCAGACAGATTGGATACTACTCAGTGGAGATTATATCTTCCTCCACGCCGTATGGATCTAGGCTCCATCTTGAAAGCTTGTAAGCCAGTCACTTCTTGCCTTTATAGGCATCCCCCCCTCCCCATTTTGGGTAGCCATTTTCCAAGTTTTTACATCCCTGTCTACCCTGTGTATCGAGGGGGTGGAAATGATCCCTGCTGTAAAGATTCGTTCACTCTTTTGAGCTACTGCATCCATAGGTGTAGGTCAAGTTCATCTTTTTTTCCTCTTCTTTCTTCTTCTAGTTGAGCTCTGATCATCCAGTCATTGAAGCCAGGTCAAGTGGGTATTATCTGCATGTATGGGTGTTCTTATGCATATGCCCTC
>NW_006418463.1:3022-3878 GCF_000296735.1 Chrysochloris asiatica | reverse complement strand
AAAAATTACATACCTAGCCAGCACAAACTAGGTGAAAATTTTGAATAGATTCATAACAAAAGAAGAAATTGATCAGGGCATAAAATAATTTTTAAACCCCAACCATAAAAAAAAAATCCCTGGCCATATGGCTTTACTAAAGAATTCTACAAACACTTAGGAAACAGCTAGCACCAATCCTACTTTAACTGTTCCAGAACATAAACAAGGAAAAAACACTCCCAAATTCATTCTATAAAGTCAAATGACCTTGACACCAAACTTAGGAAAAGCCATCACTAAAAAAAGAAAATATATAGACCTATTACTCACGAATATCGACGCAAAAATTCTCAACAATATCCTAGCCAACAGAATTTAACAGTATACCAAAACACAAATGCATTATGACCAAGAGAGATTTATGTACAGTGTGCAAGGATTATTCAACATTAGAAAATCAATTAATGCAATCTACCAAATAAATAAAGCAAAGGAAAAGACTCACATGGTCATCTCAATTGATGCAGAAAATGCATTTGATAAAATCTAATGCCCATTCCAATTTAAAAAGAAAACTCTGAGCAAAACATGAATAGAAGAGACATGCCTCCACATAATTAAAGACATATGTACAAAATCAGCGTCAACATTAGTCTCAGTGAAGATAGAACTTCCCTTGAGAACCAGAATCAGACAAGAATGTCCTTTATAAGCATGTGTTTATATGTACTTAGAGCAGAGTGGCCCTGTAGGAAAAGCACTTGTATGCAAACCACAGAGTCAGCAGTTCAAGCCCATCAGCTGTTGCATGGGAAAAAGATAAGGATTTCTAATCCCACAAACATTTACAGCTTCAGTAACCCTATACAGAGTC
>NW_006418463.1:0-562 GCF_000296735.1 Chrysochloris asiatica | reverse complement strand
AGTCTGGCGCATTAACCCACAGTGCCACACCAGGACTCCCATTATCATGAGAGAGTGGCAAATCAAAACAATGATGTGCCACCTCACACTGGAAATAATGACACTGATGAAGAAAAACAACTAAACAAACATAAGGGTTATGGGAGGTTGGAACTCATATATTGCTGGTGGGAATGCAAAATGGTACAATCACTATGGAAAATGGTATGGTAGTATCTTCAAAGAGCTAGATATAGGAATACCATATGATCCAGCCATCCCACTCAGAGATACATATTCTCGAGAAATAAGAGCCATGACATGAATAGGCATATGTACACCCATGTTCAATGAAGCATTATTTATAAAAAGAAAAAAGATGGAAACAACTTGAGGGCTCATTAGTGGATGAATGGATAAACAAAACTGGTACACACACAATACAATATTATGAAAAGTAAAAGAATAACAATGAATCTGCAAGACATCTCATAACATGGATGAACCTGGAGGACACTGGTGGCGGTAGTTATGTACTGTGGAGTCAGTTCCAACTCACAGTGACCCTGCATAGGGTTTCTAA
>NW_006418462.1:2735-3564 GCF_000296735.1 Chrysochloris asiatica | reverse complement strand
GGAAGACCCCCTATGAGATTGATTGACCAGGTGGTATCATTGATGGTGTCAAGTGTGGCAGCTGTACTGAATTTGGCCCAAGATCAGACATTTTTTCATTCTGTTGTGCATGGGTTGCTATGAGTCAGTTCCGACTCGATGGCACCTGTCAACCACAACAACCTCAAAGAAACTGGATATATCTCCACATCAAATAAAGGAAATAAATATTCAAAAAGAGTATCTCCAAAATTAGAGAAAGAACTGCTGCAGCCTGCACAGCTATGAAGCTCTGGAATAGGGGCGACAGGAGATTAATTGAAAACAACAGAGACAAGATTAAGAATAAAGCTGGGACAGGTGGTTTGTTGACCTCTGGTAGAGGAGCAGGCAGCCATGACTCCTGGTAGCTGGTTTATTATATAGTGCTCAATAGCAGGGGAGGGAGAGTTTCACCAGGGCAGTCCTGGTTCTGGGTACAGAGAACAATTATCCAACAACAACTAGGATAAAATAATTGCTATAAGAACAGTTCTTCCCTTTGCATAGGCAAGCAGAGAGGTTTGCATACTTTCCTACTTACTAACTCTACAGCACACTGAGCTAAAGGTCACTTCCTCCTTTGCTGTGGACTTTTGCTCAAAGAGACACCCTCACACCAATTTTTGCTGGACCCCTGAGGTGGGGAGTGATCTCAGGCTCAGGGGTTAGCAACAAAAAACAATAGCTACAGCCACAAGAAGAAAATAAATAATAATGATTAGATTAGAAATAAATGAGTTAGAGAATAGAAACAATAGAAAAAAATTAATAAGACAAGAAGCTGGTTCTATGAAAAGATTAATAAAAT
>NW_006418462.1:0-1454 GCF_000296735.1 Chrysochloris asiatica | reverse complement strand
AAATTCAGCAAAGTGACAGGGTACAAGAACAACATAGAAAAAGCAGCTGGATTCCTATATACTAATAAAGAAAACTCTGAAGGGGACCAACAGAAAACATTACCATTTATGATAGCCCCTCAAAAGATGAAGTATTTAGGAATAAATCTAACCAAGATACAAAAGGCATATATAAAGAACAGTACACAACACTACTACAAGAAACCAAAAAAGATTTACAAAAATGGAAAAATGGACCATGTTCATGGATAGGAAGCCTTAACATGAAAATGTCACTACTACCCAAAGCAATCTATGGGTATAGTGCAATCTCAACCCAGATTCCCACAATATTCTTTGGAGAGGTGAAAAAAATGATCACGGACCTTATTTGGATGTGAAAGAGACCTTGGATAAGCAAAGCACTGCTTAAGAGAAAGAACAAAATGGGAGTCCTCTTGCTTCCAGACTTCAAAACTTACTACAGGGCCACAGTTATCAAAACAGACTGATATTGGTACAATGAAAGACACATAGATCAGTGGATCAGAATTGAGAAACCTGAAGTGAATCCATTCACATACAATCAACTGACTTTTGACAAAGAGTCAAAATACATTAAATGGGGGAAGAGATAGTCTCTTCACAAATGGTACTGGAAAAATTGGAAATAAATTGTCAAAAGAACGAAACAAGACCTATATTTCACACTATTTATGAAAACTAGCTAACATGGATTAAAGATCTAAATGTAAATCCCAGAACTAAAAAGATTATCAATGAAAAACTAAGGGCAAATTTAAGGGCTCTAATATAAGGCATACATAAACTATCAAACATGGCAAAAACAAACAAGGGAGAACAAATATTATGTGCATCAGAAGAATTCACCAAAAGAGTTAAAAGGGAGAGCACAGACTGGGAAAAAATCAGTTGTAATTTCACATCAAACCAGGGATTAATCTCTAAAATTTAAAGGAAACTACAACACATCTGGAGTACTGGTGTGGCACTGTGGGTTAATGCACTAGACTGCAAAGTCAATTTGAACTGCAAGGTTGGTAGTTCAAGTTCACTAGTCACTTTTTGGAAAACCTGTACAGGGTTGCTATGGGTCAGAACCAACTCGAAGGTGATTAACAACAATACAACACATCTACAAGAAAAGACAAATAACCCAATTTAAAAATGGGCACAGGACATGAATAGACAGTACACCAAGGAAGACATTCTGGCAGCAAACAAATACATAAAGAAATGTTCACAATCATTAGCCATTTGTTGTTGTTGTTGTTAGGTGCCATCCAGTCAGTACTGAGTTATAGTGGAATAAAACATAACACAGCAGAACAAAACACTGCCCAATCCTGGGCCAACCTCACTATTGTTGCTTGAGCCCATTGCCATTAGCCATCAGAGGGCTACAAATCAAAACAACAATGAAATATCAACTCACACTAGCACAGCAATAACAG
>NW_006418461.1:4202-4819 GCF_000296735.1 Chrysochloris asiatica | reverse complement strand
TGGGCCAACTTCATAATCGTTGCTACACCTGAGCTCATTGCTGCTGCTGCTACTGTGTCAATCCACTTCATAGGTGGTCTTCCTCTTTTTCTCTGGCCCTCCATTTTACCAAGCCTGATATCCTTCTCTAGGGACTGGTCCCTCCTGTTAATATGTCTGAAGTATGAGAGACAAAGTCTGACCATGCTAGATTCCGAGGAGGACTCTGACTGCACTTCTTCCAACACTTTAGGAAGTTCATGGTACTTTCAATATTCTTCTCAAAACACCATAACTAAAATGTATAGACTGTTTTACAGTATTCCTTATTCACTGTCCAACTTTAGCATGCATATAGAATTACTGAAAAAATGGCTGGGGCAGGCACACTTAGTCCTCAAACTGATATCTTTGCTCTTGAACACTTTAAAGAGGTCTTATGCAGCAGATTTGCTTAATACATCATTTGGTTTCTTGACTGCTTCTTCCTTAAGTGTTACTGATTAATACAAGGAAAATTAAAACTTCAATCTTTTCTCCATTGAAATGTATTTTATTTATTGGTTCAGTGGTGAGGATTTTTGTTTTCTTTACATTGAGATGCAACCGATACTGAAGGCTGTTTTTTTTTTTTTTTT
>NW_006418461.1:1403-1922 GCF_000296735.1 Chrysochloris asiatica | reverse complement strand
TTCTTTTACTTTTTGCTATTTCCTGAAGTGAGTAGGGACTGTATAACATTTCTTTTACTTTTTACTACATTCTAAAGTAAGAAGAATGCTTAGAAGTTTGAATTAACCAACCAGGTAAAGAAAAAGACAGAGCGGTCAAAGCCCTAGCCAATGGGATGAGACACAGCCTTAACACACGTCAGGGATAAAACCCAAGTGGACTGCCTGCTCAGTGTGCTCGCTGACCTGTTCCCGTACAGCTACCCTCACGCACCCTTATGCAGAAGTAAATTTTGCCTTCCTGAGGTAATTTACTATCACCGTTTGTCTTTTTGTGCAACATCGGATTCATTTCTAACATCTTTCCAAAGATGAAGTCAATTTAATTTCTGTGTATTCCATCTGGTGAGGTCAATGTGCATATTGTTGTTAAGTGCTGTTGAGTCATTCCTACCATAGCGACCCTGTATAGGGTTTTCAAGGAGCAGCTGGTGATCTTGAACCACGACTTTGCAGTTCAAACGACTTTGCAGTCTGACG
>NW_006418461.1:0-1303 GCF_000296735.1 Chrysochloris asiatica | reverse complement strand
TGAGTAGGGACTGTATAACATTTCTTTTACTTTTTACTACATTCTAAAGTAAGAAGAATGCTTAGAAATTTGAATTAACCAACCAGGTAAAGAAAAAGACAGAGCGGTCAAAGCCCTAGCCAATGGGATGAGACACAGCCTTAAGACACGTCAGGGATAAAACCCAAGTGGACTGCCTGCTCAGTGTGCTCGCTGACCTGTTCCCGTACAGCTACCTTCACGCACCCTTCTGCAGAAGTAAATTTTGCCTTGCTGAGGTAATTTACTATCACCGTTTGTCTTTTTGTGCAACATCGGATTCATTTCTAACATCTTTCCAGAGATGAAGTCAATTTAATTTCTGTGTATTCCGTCTGGTGAGGTCAATGTGCATATTGTTGTTGTTAAGTGCTGTTGAGTCATTCCTACCATAGCAACCCTGTATAGGGTTTTCAAGGAGCAACTGGTGATCTTGAACCACGACCTTGCAGTTCAAACGACTTTGCAGTCTGATGCATTAGCCCACAGCGCTACACCAGGACTCCTCCATGTGTATGATGTTAAAAAAAAAAAAAAAAGTTTTTTTTTTGTTGTTAAAACTTTTATGTTGTTAAAAAAAAGTTATTTGCAATGAAGAAGTCATTAGTTTTGCATAATTCTGTCATGCTGACTTCAGGTTTGGTGGCAGGATAAGCAGTGGGGTCGAGCAGAGTCTCCTCGATGGAGGCATGAAAAAAACAGGTGAAACAGTTTTCTGTGACAACCACAGCGCTCTGAATTTAATATAAAGTAAGAGGGAATTGTTTCAGGGGCCTACTGGCAGAAAGATCTGAAGGGGCAACAGTAAAGAGAGCAACTTCTGAATCCGGTGAGTCGAGCTGTCAGTACGGAAGGTGGAGCCAGCAAGGAGCCTGCTCGCAGGGTGAAAATCATCCAGCTACTAATGGAAATAAAGATATAAACGTCTTTTTTCTTTCATTTTTGTTGATCTTTCCTGTCATGAGCTCTCTGTGCAGTAAGGTTGTCTTAGCGCAGGTGATAGCATACCCACAGAGATGGTTTAGTGTTGTGGCCATAGGTTTTGTGATGCACGGAACAATTGGCTTTGACATCCTGAGTTGCCCAGGGGAAGGATTTTTCCAGGAAGCAAACAGTAAAATGTGTAACAAAAAGGGGGCAGTAATTAATCTTAAATTCTAGGAACAGAGGAGAACGAGCAAGAGGGAAGAGCATGAGCAGAATCTGAGATCCTAACCAGAGAAGCAGCAACACCAGAGACAGAGGCAGAGGCTATGGCATGGAAAGATAGAGCATCTGAGGACTC
>NW_006418460.1:3942-4660 GCF_000296735.1 Chrysochloris asiatica | reverse complement strand
AGAACGAAAGCTTATTTTCTCACAGTTCTGGAGGCAAGAAGTCCAGCATGGCGTCTCAGCCATTTCAACCCTTCCTAAATGGTAATCTCAGCTATTCCTTCCTAGGGATCGTCTCAGCTATCCCTTCCTAGGGATCGTCTCAGCTATCCCTTCTTAGGGATTGTCTCAGCTATCCCTTCCTAGGGATTGTCTCAGCTATTCCTTCCTAGGGATCGTCTCAGCTATCCCTTCCTAAATGGTAGTCTCAGCTATCCCTTCCTAGGGATCGTCTCAGCTATCTCTTCCTAAGTGGTAATCTCAGCTATCCCTTCCTAGGGATTATCTCAGCTATCCCTTCCTAGGTGGTAATCTCAGGTATTCCTTCCTAGGGATTATCTCAGGTATTCCTTCCTAGGGATCGTCTCAGGTATTCCTTCCTAGGGATCGTCTCAGCTATCTCTTCCTAAGTGGTAATCTCAGCTATCCCTTCCTAGGTGGTAATCTCAGGTATCCCTTCCTAGGTGGTAATCTCAGGTATCCCTTCCTAGGTGGTAATCTCAGCTATCCCTTCCTAGGGATTATCTCAGGTATTCCTTCCTAGGGATTGTCTCAGGTATCCCTTCCTAGGGATCGTCTCAGGTATTCCTTCCTAGGGATTGTCTCAGGTATCCCTTCCTAGGGGTAGTTGCAGGTATCACTTCCTTTGAGGTAGTCTCAGGTAGCCCTTTCTTGTCATCCT
>NW_006418460.1:0-407 GCF_000296735.1 Chrysochloris asiatica | reverse complement strand
TCAAGGATTTTAGTATTATTTACCCACTTCAAGCTATAACTAGATCCCTGTATCCCAGAGCCCTGTTGTTCCAAGGTTGAGTATGCATCACTATTTACCTCTGTCCCACTAGGACATGTAAACCTGTCTCAGTGTTCCCCTATCTATCTTGTTCTTCTACCTCCTCCACTCCTCTTGTATTGCCCTCCCCAACACCCAAAATAAACCCCCTACCCCCACCCCAACCCCATGTGGTTACCTTCTATTCCATTAGTTCTTCCCTCCATTAAAGATAGTCTATTTTATCCAGTATTTGACCTTCCCACTACCTGGATCTCAGTTCTTCTGTGTTTACCTTTTTTCACATTGTAATTGTTGTGATCATAGCCTGAACTCCCAGATCCTCTGTTCTTATAATTTTATTCTGT
>NW_006418459.1:2613-3818 GCF_000296735.1 Chrysochloris asiatica | reverse complement strand
ATCAGAGTGAAGAAATTGGTAGAATTCATCTATTTCATCACCATTGATTTCAGTGGTTGGTGCACAAATTTGAATAATAGTAGTATTAACTGGTCTTTCTTATAGGCTTATGGATATTATCCTAGCACAGACAGTGTTGTACTTCAGGACAAATCTTGATATGTTCTTTTGATGATGAATGCGACTGCAATCCTTTTCAATTTGTCATTCCTGGCATAGCAAACCATGTGATTGTCAAATTCAAAATGGCCACTGCCAGTCCATTTCAGCTCATTGATGCCTAGGATATTGATGTTTATGTGTTCCATTTCATTTTTGACGATTTCCAATTTTCCTAGATTCATACTTCATATATTCCATGTTCCAATTAGTAATGGATGTTTACAGTTGTTTCTCTTCATTTTGAGTTGTGTCCCATCAGCAAATGAAGGTTCCTAGGTCTTTATTCGCACCTTCATGGTCAACTTTACTTTAAGGAGGCAGCACTTTCCCAGTCATATTTTGAGTGCCTTCCAACCTGAGGGGCTCATCTTCCAGCAGTATTCAGTAATCTGATGCTGACAGTGTTCCTCTGCTATTCATAAAGTTTTCATTGACTTAATATTCAGACATAAACTGTCTTTCTTTCTTCCTAGTCTTTGTCTGGAAGCTCAGCTGAAATCTATCCATCATGAGTGATCTTACTGGTATTTAATATACTGATTGCATAGCTTCTAGGATCACAGCAACATGCAAACTGACAGATGAGTGGTGGTGTGGGAGTGATATGAGGCTACTAATGGGTATGGAATACTGACCTGGGGGCTACTCAGTTTTGTCATCCTGCTAAGCTTAAAATGAACATTCCAGAGGTAGAAAGGGGAATCTCACTACCATCAAGAAAGAGGAGCCAAGTGTGGGGCACATTTTTTGGACCAGAGATCCCTGTGCTGAACCACCTTGATCCAGGAGACAGTGTGATATTTTGATACTGGAGCAGTGGGAAGCAGCAAGAAGCAGTGACAGAAATGAAGGCAGCATAGGCAGCAGAGCCAGGAACCTGGCAGGAGACAAATTCGTGGGCATCCTGGTCCCCAAAGAAAGCTTAGTGCCTTTGAGAAGCAGGCAGGACTGGGGAAAAACTGAGTTGAAACTCACTGGTAGTGGTGGTTATGTGACTGGTAGTCAGTTCTGACTCAGAGCAACCCTGTATAGGGTTTCAGAGG
>NW_006418459.1:0-568 GCF_000296735.1 Chrysochloris asiatica | reverse complement strand
CCCTGTTGTTCCAAGGTTGTGCATACATCATTATTTACCTCTGTCCCACTTAGCCCATTCAAACATGCCTAATTGTTCTCCTGTCCACTTTGTTCTTCCATTCCCCTCTCCCTTCTTGTATATTGCCCCCCTCCCTAGCACCCAAACTATCCTGTGTCTATTCCCTGTCCTGTGCTCCACCTTCCTGTTCCTCCCTTCACCCCACCCCCCAAATCCCAGCAACCAGTAAAGAGCTCCCCCCCCCCTTTAGTATGGGATCTTTTCCTTAGTCTTTTACAGTAGTGGTCCTATGCAGTATTTCTCCTTTTGCGACTGACTAATTTCACTCACCATAATGTCCTCAAGGTTTATCCATGTTATGTGGTGACTTGCAGCTTCCTTGTTAGTCTTCAAGGTAGCATAACATTCCCTTGTGTGTATGTACCACAGTTTATTTATCCGTTGTTCAGTTGATGGGCATTTTGGCTGTCTCCATCTTTTTGCTATTGTAAATAGTGCTGCTATGAATATTGGTGTGCATATATCTACTCGTGTTATGGCTCATATTTCTTGTGGGTAAATACCAAGT
>NW_006418458.1:0-3662 GCF_000296735.1 Chrysochloris asiatica | reverse complement strand
TATAAGATGGAATGAATGTAAAACTAAAGTTCTCCCATGTAAACTATCATATAATTCACAATAAAACATTAAAAAAAAAAAGTTTCATGGGAAGTAGAAACATCTCTTTGTTTCCACTTACCTTGTTTTTGGAAAAATAGTATTTAATTATTTCTTAAAATCTTCACATATCCCTCATAAACTAAAAAATGTACATGTAAAAGTTGTAGTATCTTGTGACTAATGGTATAACTCTGTTCATACTGAACAGCTTTTCTCTTAAGTAATACTAAATGACATGATTCAATAATATTAGTTTTAAAAACAAGGTTTTTAATGATTACCTGATAGTCAGAAATATTAAGACTCTATTAGAGAATAACTAATTGATTATTTTCATACTGTTAAGGGAATACATGATTCCTTTTTAACAATCACATTAAATAAGAATTTACTATAAAATTCTCAGGCACTTTTAAATGCATCAAAATGTAAATGCATATAAGATTACATTTTTAGTTTAAAAGTACAGGTAGGAAATAGTTCTGCAAATTTATGTTTTCATATCATTATTTAATCCTATTTTTCCAACACTGAAAAACATGACCTATTCATCAACTATGCAGTCAAGATGCATTGTTAATTATCAGTGATTGGAATGTCAAGTTGGAATTGAAGAAGAATGAGTATTTGAGAACTATGGCTTTGGTGATAGAAGCAAAGTTGTAGATCACATATAATTTTACAACACCAGTGACTTCATAATTGCAAACACCTTTTCTAAACAACAGAAACAACAACTGTATAAGTGGACCTCATTGAATGGAATATAAAGGAATCAAACCAACTGCAGCAACAGCAACAGAAAGAGACATTAGAGAAGCTTAATACCATCAGTAAGAATAAAGACAGGGGCTAACTGGAAGAATAATAATATTCAAGCTGAAGTTGAAGCTGAAGAAAACTAAAACCATAAGAGCTAAAGTATAATTTTGACTATATCCCCCTGAATTTATAGGCCATTTCAGTAATCGATGTGATATAATGAGCACCATGACTGAAGACCAGACAAGGACGTAATACATGACCAAAACAAAAAGTCATTTAAAAGACAAAAAATAAAAATAATAACAATTAAAAAAATATCAAAATCATTTCTAAAGTTACTCTGAAACTTTCTTTCTCTTTAGCATAGCATAGTTAAAGAAAATGAATAAATGATGAAGTAAAAGAGCTGAACAAAAGATAATGTGTGACTCAAGAAGACAAAGTAGAGTTATCATGAAATGTGTAAGGCCTGGAGTTAGAAAACAAAAAGGAAAGAAAATTCTCAGCATTTCTAAAGCTGAAGGGAAAAAAGCAAGCCTTGAATTAAAATATTTAAGGATTCTTTGGGCAAAATATTGAATAATGCAAAATATTGAATTAAGCATCATAAAAAGATAGAAAGGAGACTTTCAACAAGATGGCAGAATAAGCAAAGACAATACTCTAATCCTTTATAACAAAGATAGGAGAAATCAAATAAAACAGATATGCATGGTAATTCTGAAAACCTGAGCTTCAGAGGAAGGGATCTGAAATTAAGTTGAGTACTGACTAGGAGAAAAAGCTGAACAAAAGCAATTAGTGAGGAGACAGAATGTGTGAATTGTGAGATTGCTTGACACAGTTCAGTCATTTTAAATGTTTGCAAATAGAATTTGATTGGGACAATAATGTGATAATTGGTTCCAACTCTCTCAGGACTGCACAAGGGCCCACACCAGTAGCTGATGACCAAAACATTGCAATCCACTTCTGGTTCTACACACCCTTCTAGTGAAATGAAGCATATCAGCACCTACTTTCATTCACCTGGTGGCAGTGACAGAGCTCCCTTCTGCACCTTTTTGAATTAGGCACTGAGGGTACACATTATCACCATATTTGGAGGTACATGCTCTCTGCCTCCTCAGTCCAGCAGAATGTGCAATGTTAGATGGCTGCCCTGCCCTGAGCCAACCCAAAGTGGATAGGAATTTCCTCTGCTGCTAGACATCCTGAACCAACTACCCACTGTGCTAGTAGGAACTCCTTCTAGGACCAGGTACTCTGACCACAGGCATCTTCTAGAATGACAGGAACTCTGTTCATGACTGAGTGTACTATCTTTGGTGATCTCCTTGGCTGACAGTGTCTGTAATCTATACTAGGTGCTCTGCCCCCAGTTACAACCTAGGTTGACAGGAGAACTGTTTGGTGCCCTGTCTCCCCACCTACATGGTTTCTACTTTCTGTACCCTGCCCCAAACCCAGTTTTCCCTTTCTTTTGGTTTTCTTTCCCTTCAGTTTTCTTTCTATTTCTCCTGTTTTCTCTTCCTTTCTTTTAATTCTTAGTAGTTTTTCTTTTTTCCACTCTCTAATTTTTTCATTTTTTTCTTTTTTCCAACTCTCTATTTTTTTATTTTTTTCTTCATTTTTAATTTCCTTTTTCTTTTTCAATTTTCTTTTTGTTATGCATCATTTGTTCTCCTCCTTTCTCTTGTTCCTTTAGTCTTTCCTTTTTTTCTTTTTCATTTGTTGTTGTTCTTTTTCTTCTCCTTGTTCTGCTCAGAAGGAAAGATGCTATGGTGGTGGTGCTGGTTATAAGCTATGGAGTCTGTTCTGACTCATAGCGACCCTGCACAGGGTTTACAAGGTTGTAAATCTTTATGGGAGAAGAAAGCCTCATCTTTGTCCCATGGAACAGCTGGTAGTTTCAAACTGTTGACCTTGTGGTTCACAGCTCAATTTGTAACCACTATGCTACTAGAGCTCCTTAGCATAATGGTTATGAGTAGGGCTGCTTATCTCAATGACAGCCGTTCAAAACTAACAGCAGTTCTATGGGAGAAAGATGAGGCTTTCTGGTCCCGTAAAGATTTTTAGCCTTGGAAACCCTCCACAGCACACAACAGCTACCACTACCTCCACAATCACAACTCAGAGGGCTATAGCAACTGTGACCAGACCTCTCAGACACAGATCTCACCTCATCTACCAGGAAAGAATATCATCTGTATCTCTAGATAAATGATAGATAGTGTTTATATCAGCTCAATCTGTCCTCAACTGAAAGACATGAACAACAAACAGAGAACTATAAACACACAACAATACTCTATCACACCCAACAGGAAATAGTTGGTGAGTATCTAATTACATACTAACATTCCATTACCAGTCAAATACAAATGCAGTGTGGTGTTCCACTGTGGGTATCAGAGACAACAGACAGCCTCCGTTCACACAAAGAAGTAAAACAAAGTGTATCAAACAATTGACTAAAATATAGAACAGGAAAATTTTCTGAGTAAAAAATGGTATTGGAATTACCTTACAAGAAATACAAAAGAACAATACTTTCAATGGACTGAGAGAAAAATTGACAAAGCTTCAGATGTAATCAAGATAAATGGAGATAAAACTGGAAGAATTCAAGAAAACCCAGCTAGATAAACTGACAAAATAAATGAACAGTTCAAAGGTAAACAGGAACACCAAACAGAAATATAAAAGATTGATACTAAGATTTCAAAAATGAATAATGCATTGGAAAGGCAAAGAGTAGAACTAAATCAATGGAAAACAAAATAAATGAGATTGAAAATAGATTTTTCAATACTAACCAGAGCAAAGAAAAAAAACAGAAAAAATAATTT
>NW_006418457.1:1741-2732 GCF_000296735.1 Chrysochloris asiatica | reverse complement strand
GTATTTTAAATATCAGCAGGGTCACCCATGGTGGACAGGTTTCAAATGAGCTTCCAGACGAAGAAAGACTAGGAAGAAGGAGTGATGAACTACTTCCGAATATTTAGCCACTGAAAACCTTATGAATAGCAGAGAAATACTGTCAGATATAGTGCCAGAAAATGAGCCCCTCAGGTTGAAAGGCACTCAAAATGTGACTGGAGAAGAGCTGCCTCCTCAAAGAAGAGCTGACCATGATGACATGAATGGAGTAAAGCCCGTGGGAGCAAAGCCCACATGGGACCTTCATTTGTTGATGGGGCAGAACTCAAAATAAAGAGAAACAGCTACAAACATCTATTAATAATCAGAACATGGAATGTACAAAGCATGAAACTAGGAAAATTAGAAATTGTAAAAACTGAAATGGAATGCATAAACATTGATATCTTAGGCATTAATGAGATGAAATGTACTGGTATTGGCCATTTTGAATCTGACAACCACATGGTTTACTATGCCGTG
The DNA here is from genome assembly GCF_000296735.1 of Chrysochloris asiatica. Taxonomy (NCBI): domain Eukaryota; kingdom Metazoa; phylum Chordata; class Mammalia; order Afrosoricida; family Chrysochloridae; genus Chrysochloris; species Chrysochloris asiatica. The sequence continues at coordinate 2,228 of NW_006418457.1, read as the reverse complement.
AATGACAAATTGAAGAGGAATGGTGTTGCACTCATTGTCAAAAAGAACATATCCAGATCAGTTATGAGATACAATGCTATCTGTGATAGGCTAATATCCATGTGCCTATAGGGAAGACCAGTTAATGCCACTATTATTCAAATTTATGTACCAACCACTAAAGCCAGTGAGGATGAAATAGAAGAATTCTACCATTTTTTAAAATCTGAAATTGATCAAACATGTAATCAAGATGTATTGATCATTACTGGTGATTACTGGAATGCAAAAGTTGTAAACAAAGAGGAAGGATCAGTAGTTGGAAATATAGCCTTGGTGATAGAAATCACTACAGAATCACTACAAATTCCTTCTTCAGGCAGCATATGAGATGTCTATACAAATGGACCTCACCAAATGGAATACACAGAATTCAAATTGTCTACATTTGCGGGAAGAAGCAATGGATAAGCTCCATATCATCAGTCAATACAAGGCCAAGGGCAGA
>NW_006418457.1:0-604 GCF_000296735.1 Chrysochloris asiatica | reverse complement strand
TGGCACCTAACAACAACAAGAAATGAACTGAAACACTCTTTTTGTACTTGGAAGCAGAAATACCCTAGTGGGCAGAAAGAAAAGACAGCTATTTCCAAGTCCTTGGACTTTGAACTCACTGGTCTGTATTCAAATCTAGGGTTTTTTGAGGAGTCCTGGTGTGGCGCTGTGGGTTAAAGCTCCAGACTGCAAAGCCATTTGAACTGCAAGGTAGGCAGCTCAAGCTCACCAGCTGCTCCTCAGAAACCCTCATGTTTTGGACATATTGTCAGGAGGGACCAGTCACTGGAGAAGGATATCATGTTTGGTAAGGTAGAGGGTTAGAGAAAAGAGGAAGAGCCCCAGTGAGATGGATTGACAAAGTGGCAGCATCAGTGGGCTCAAGCATGGCAACGATAGTGAGGTTGACCTAAGATGGGGCAGTGTTTCGTTTTGCTGTGCATAAGGTTGCTATGAGTCAGTACCGACTCGATGGTACCTAACAACAACAACATGGATGGGAATCGATTTGATGGCACTTAATAACAACAGTGCTTTTGAAGTTGCCTTACCAAGATAACTTGAGTTTATGGACTGATAAAATTTTTATATTTAGTATATATTT
>NW_006418456.1:2761-3590 GCF_000296735.1 Chrysochloris asiatica | reverse complement strand
CCTCCAGTCCTGGACTGCAAGATCAACCACTCCCCTCCTTTTGTTACAAAATGTCTACCTTTACATTTGCAACAATCCCAATCAGTCCTGATAGCCATTATTCACTATTGAACCACAAGAGTCTTATCCCCATCTCCTTTCACCAGTCCAGTCCAGACAGGTTGAAAACCACTCAGTGGAGATTCTCCGTTCCCCCGCACCCTCTGAAATAAACTCCCTCCTGAAAACTTATAAACCAGTCACTTTGTGCCCCTATAGCCCCCCCATTTTGGGTAGCCATTCTCTAAATTGCCCACCCCTTTCAACCCTGTGTACATATGGGGTGGGAATTATCATTTCTGTGAAGATTTGTTTCCTCTTTTATGTTTCCTCTTTTATTACATCCATTAGATATAGGTCAATTTCATCAAATTGTTCCAGATTGCACTTTTATTCCTCTTCTTTCTTCCTCTAGTCTAGTTCTGATCATTCAGCAATTGAAGCTAGATCAAATGGGTACTATCTGCAAGTATGGGCATTCTTGTGCATTTCCCCTCACTTCATATCAGCGAGATGCTTCACTCTCCGCTCCAGTCCTCTGTGAGTATATCCCTGTCCATGGGTTCAGCAATCCCAGGTTCCATCTTCTTTTCTTGCTTTCTGCACCATTCAATATTTTGCCCATAGAATCCTTCAGTACTGCTAACCAAGGCATGAGGTTTTTTTCAATTTTTCTTCTCTTTTGTTTTTCTAACTTCAGGTCTTTTGCACATTTCATTATAATACTTGAATTTGTCTTCTTGAACTGCCATTTGAATTTTTTTGTACAGTTCTTTTACTTTCTGATTTT
>NW_006418456.1:0-755 GCF_000296735.1 Chrysochloris asiatica | reverse complement strand
TTGGTCCATGTACAGATTCCTCATGAGCACAATTAAGTGTTCTGGAATACTCATACTTCGCAATGTTTTCCATAGCTTGTCATGATCCACACAATTGAAAGCCTTTGCATAGTCAATAAAAAATAAAGCAAAGGTAATAAACATCTTTCTGGTATTCTCTGCTTTTAGCCAAGATCCATCGGATATCACCAATGATATCCCTCGTTCCACGGCCTCTTCTGAATCCGGCTTCAACCTCTGGAATTTCTCTGTCAATATATGATTGAAGCTGTTTCTGTATTACCTTTATTAAAACTTTACTAGCTTGAGATATCAAAGAGATTGTCCGATGATTTCCGCATTCCATTGGGTCACCTTTCTTTGGAATGGTCACAAATATGGATCTCTTCCAATCTGTCGGCAAGAAGTCTTCCAAATTTCTTAGCAAAGATGAGTGATTGCCTCCTGTGCCGCCGCATTTTCTTGAATGATTTCAACTTTTATTCCTTCAATTCCTGCTACCTTTTTCTTTGCCAATTCCTTCAATGCACCTTGGACTTCCTCCTTCAGTATCATTGGCTCTTGATCATATGCTACATCTTGAAATGGTTTAATCTTAACCATTTTCTTTTGGTACAGTGACTCTGTGTATTCCTTCCATCTTTTCTTGATGCTTTCTGGATCATTCAATAATTTGCCCAGAGAATCTTTCAATAACAAAAGTCGAGGCTTGAATTTTTTCTTCAGTTTCCCCAGCTTGAGAAATGCTGAGTGTG
>NW_006418455.1:3160-3817 GCF_000296735.1 Chrysochloris asiatica | reverse complement strand
ATGTCATATGGATCTTTGGCTGAAAGCAGAGAATACCAGGAAGATATTACCTGTGCTTTATTGATTAAACAAAAGCTTTCAACTTTGTAGATCATAACAAGTTATGGATAACATTGTCAAGAATGTGCCATGGAACTGACGATGGGAGACTCTGTCTCTCGTACTTTGAACAGGTTGTCAGGAAATCCTGTCTCTGCAGAAAGACATCAGGCTTAGTAAAGTGCAGAGTCAGTGAAAAAGAGAAAGATTCTCAAGAAGATAGATTGACACAGTGGCTACAACAAGCAGCTAAAACAAAGAGCTCAAACAATAATTTTGTTATTATGGATGATGGAGTATGATGGAGGACCCAACAGTGTTTGTTCTGTTGTCTATAGGGTCACTATGAGTCAGAATCTACTTGACAGCACCCTACAAGAAAAAGTGATATAAAGAAACACTCAGTGATAATCTTTCAGTATCATTTTGTTGTTAAGTGCCATTGAGTCGGTACCGACCCATAGCAACCCGGAACACGGTTTCTGAGGCTGTATTTCTTTACGGGAGCAGAAAGCTTCATCTTTCTCCCTTGGAGCAGCTGGTAGTTTTGAACTGCTGACTTTGCGGTTCACAGCCCAATTTGTAACCACTCTGCTACCAGAGCTCCTTAGGAAAAAA
>NW_006418455.1:0-660 GCF_000296735.1 Chrysochloris asiatica | reverse complement strand
TCTTTGATCTTCATCAGTAAGTATTGTCAGTCCTGTTCACTTTCACAAAACAAAGTTGTGCCATTGGCATTTGTTAATGTGTCTTTCTCCTATTTCGTCATAAAGTACAGCTTCTCAGTTTATTTGCTCAACATGCAGACTGAGTAAGTATAGTGAAAAACACCATTTGGATGCACATCTTTCCTAGTTTTAAAACATGCAGTTTTATTGTTGTTTTTAGGTGCCATCAAGTTGGTACCAACTCACAGTGACCTTATGGACACAGTAGAATGAAAAGAAACACCACCCGATCTTGGGCCAAAATCCTTCTTGTTGCTACGCTTGAGGCCATTGATGTTGCCACTTTGCCAATCCATCTCGTAGAGGGTCTTCCTCTTTTTCTCTGACCCTACAACTTATTAAACATGATATCCTTCTCCAGTGACTGGTCCCTACTGACAGTATGTCTGAAGTATGAGAGACGAAGTTTGGCCATCATGGCCTCCAAGGAGCATTCTGACTGCACATCTTCCAACACAGATCTGTTGGTTATTTGGCAGCTCATGGCACTTTCAATATTCTCCTGCAACACCATAACTCAAAAGCATCAAATCTTCTATGGTCATCCTTATTCACTGTAATACAGAAATGGCTACAATCATACATTGACAGAGAACTTCC
>NW_006418454.1:2279-2782 GCF_000296735.1 Chrysochloris asiatica | reverse complement strand
GCCGCCTGGCTTTGGGTGAGGGCTGAGGAAACCCACATGTAGTCTGGGTTAGCCTTTGGGAGCATGCGATGACCTAGATAGGGCCAGAGGGCAGGACAGGGCTCTACGCTGGGCATGTCACCAAGAAGTGGTTGTCGTCGTCTGGAATGCTGGATATCCTTATTTGGAAAATCGGGAGCTGCGCAGAAGAGACATATGTGTGCACATAGGCACATCACCCACACCCAGACAGCTCACACCAACCGCTGCACATTCAAACACAGCCACACACACACACACATACACACAGAGACACACACATACACACAGACACAAGGCAAACTGCTGTATACTCGCATTCACACACACAGACAGCTCACACTCAGTCACACCCACACATACCCACACTGTTCACACATGTACACCCTTAGTCACACCCACACATACCCACACTGTTCACACATGTACACCCTCAGTCACACTCACACATACCCACACTGTTCACACATGTACACCCTCAGTCA
>NW_006418454.1:0-1054 GCF_000296735.1 Chrysochloris asiatica | reverse complement strand
CAGAGAAGCAAAAGTCTCCATCCAGGGGGGCTTATGTTTGGATGACCAGCAGCTGGGGGCGCACCTCCTGCTTCAGGGTTTCTTAAGCCGAGGGCTAAGGCCACACAGGCTGCCAGGAACTGGGAGATGGTCTGCCCTAGAATGTGCGTGGATCTCACTCCTCCGCACAGAGCCCACCAAACCAGCCTGAGGGGCTTCCACAAGGAGCTTTACAGAAGGGGAGAGCAGTGAGCACGCACAAGTGGGCCCCAAGTTCATAAGCAAAGGCACCAAGGCAGATCCCAGAGAGTGGGGGCAGGTGGGAGAAGGGCAGGGTTTCCACGGGGTCTCTGGCTCCTGGACACCCCAGCCCAGCCCCGGACCATTTCACCGCCAGGACTGACTGGGGTGCAAAAGCTCAGATCTAAGAGACTGGCCCATCGTCCACTTAACTTGTCAAAGACCTGACCCCCAACCTCCATCCCACCTTCCCTCCTACCCCAGAGCCTAGGGATGAACAGGTGACAGAATCTCCACAGGACATAATTTCCTGTCACTGGGCTGCTGAGAACAGGAGAGGTAACTTACACACAAATCTAATGAAATCTGCATCTTGTGTGCAAATGAAACCGGGAGGGAGGTGTGTGAGTGTGTCTGTTCTCAGCCTCAGGTGTGTCACCTTGGCTGGGTGGGGGCAGGGGAGGGGTTGCTGCGGGGGGTGGGGGGGTGGGCGGGGGAGGCACCTGTATGGTAGGTGGAAGGGTTGTCAGCTCTCTGAGGGGCCTGGGCCTGGGGCCTGGGTTCAGATCCTTGCAGAAGGGCTCTGGTTCCTGCAGAACACCAGGGCATCAACGGACAAGGTCCTCTGTCTACACTCATGGGCCCAGCCTGGCCTCCTCACTGGACCGCCATCTCCATCTTCCTGACCCCCTTCCTCCCTCTTTCCCCACCAACCCCCCACCCAACCCCTACCTTCCCCCACCCGACTCCCAACTCCCTCCACCCAACCCCCCCTACCAGATCCCATCTTCCCCCACCAAACCCCCACCTCCCTCCACCCAAACCCCACTTCCCT
>NW_006418453.1:3344-4012 GCF_000296735.1 Chrysochloris asiatica | reverse complement strand
TACTAAAAGTGCCATGGACTGCCAAAAGAACCAATAGATCTGTTTTGGAAGAAGTGCAGCCAGAGTGCTCCTTTGAGGCCAGGATAGCTAAACTTCACCTCTCATACTTTGGACATACTGTCAGGAGGGAACAGTCGCTGGAGAAGGATCTCGTGTTTGGTAAGATGGAGGGTCAGAGAAAAAGAGGAAGACCCCCAACGAGATGGATTGGCCAGGTGGCAGCATTGATGAACTCAAGTGTGGCAGCGGTAGTGAAGTTGGACCAGGATCGGACATTGTTTTATTCTGCTGTGCACGGGGTCGCTATGATTCGGTTCCGACTTGATGGCACCTGACAACAACAACATATATGTATATGTTGTTGTTGTGTTGTGAAGTGCCGTTGAGTCGATTCTGACCCATAGCGACCCTGTATACAGTTTCAAAGGAGCAGCTGGTGAGCTTGAATTGCCAACCTTGCAGTTCAAACAGTTTTGCAGTCTGTCGCATTTATCCACAGTGCCACGCCAGGACTCCCATATATATATTGTTGTTGTTGTTATGTGCCATTGAGTTGGTATCAACCTATAGCGACCTTATGGAAAGTAGAATGAAACACTGTTCAATCCTGGGCCAACCTCACTACTGTTGCCACATCTGAGTCCATCGATGCTGCAACTTGGCCAATC
>NW_006418453.1:0-599 GCF_000296735.1 Chrysochloris asiatica | reverse complement strand
TAATAGTGGTATTAACTGGGCTTCCCTGTAGATGCATGGATATTATCCTATCACAGACAGTGTTGTACCTCATGACTGATCTGGATATGTTCTTTGTGACGATGAATGCAACACCATACCTCTTCAAATTTTTATTCCCGGCATAGTAAACCATAAGGTTGTTAGATTAAAAAAGGCCAAAACCAGTTCATTTCAGCTCACTAATGCCTAAGATATAAATGTTTTTTTGTTCCATTTCATTTTTGACAACTTCCAATTTTCCCAGTTTCATATTCCATACATTCTATGTTTCAATTTTCAGTGGATATTTACAGCTGTTTTTGTTCATTGTGGGTTGTGCTCCATCCACAAATGAAGATCTCGTGGGCTTTTCTCCCACAAGCTTTAATCCATTTGCATCATCATGGTCAACTCTACTTTGAGGAGGCGGCTTTTCCCCAGTTGCATTTTGAGTGTCTTCCAACCTGAGGCGCTCATTTTTTGGCTGTTTATCTGACAGTGTTTCTCTGCTATTTTCAGCGACTAACTATTCTGAAGTAGTTCATCACTCTTTCTTCCTAGTCTGTCTTTGTCTTTTTTCCTAGTCTGTCTTTTTCTCA
>NW_006418452.1:0-3649 GCF_000296735.1 Chrysochloris asiatica | reverse complement strand
GCTATGGGTTGGTACTGACTTGATGGCACCTAGCAACAACAACAATGACTATTGTGCTATGGAGTCCTGGTGTGGTAGGAAAAGTACTGGGTTGCTAATGGCAAGGTTGGCAATTCAAACCTACCAGGTGCTCTTTGGAAACCTTATACAGGGTCACTATGAGTCAGAACTGACTTGATGGTTCTTAACAACCACTATTGTACTTCCCTGTATTTCAGACATATTTATTTATAAATTCATCTCTAAAACTTTCCCCTAGGGCCATGGGAGGATATTCTGTAAAGTTATTTTTTAACAGTTTTCCTCTAGAGGATTGGTCAATATGAAAATGCAAAATGGAAGCAGATTTCTTTCTAGGGAATATTTTCTATATTTATTCTACAGCTATTTTCATATTCAATGTGCAGTAAAAATGTAAACATTACCAAGTACTGAAAATATTAAAAATGTATATCTGTGTTGCATACATTGTATGTAATCTGCCATTCATGATCACAGCTTCTCCACACAGGAGCCTAAGAAGCCTTGTTATTTCACTTTCATGGTTTATGTATTAGGAAGAAAATCTGGGTGATGCCAATACTGGCATAGGTGAGGGCTCACCTGGAGTTACCAAGACTTTTTTTTGACATGAGATAAGCACCTGAGGGTCCTAGGGTAGCCTCTCTCAGCAGAGTAGGATTTATGCCTGAGGCAGAGAAGTTAACTTTATTCTCTAGTGTTATTCTTGTTGAACCACTGTATTTCCAGACTTTCTACCACCACCACAGACTGCTATCAAGTGACCTCCAATTCCTCGCTATCTCATGTGCATCAGAGTAGAACTGTGCTCTATAGCATTTTAATTCACTGATTTTTTTCAGATCACCCAGACCTTTATTCTGAGATACGTCTGATTGGACTGTAACTGTCTACCTTTTGGTTAGCAGCTAAGTGTGTTAATTATTTGCATTTCAGACTTTAGTACAGAGTGATGAGGACATGTGGATATACTCTGTACTTTCATGCTTTTGTTTATCTGTCTGTCTGGATTTGTTCTATCTTTGCCCAGACTTTGTTTGGATATACTTTCTCAACTATGTTATCTTTTCAGCTCTTTCTTGGAAATATTCTAATTGTTTTTAGGAATTTGATTTACATGAATCTGCCCAATTGGATTATATGAAGAAGAATGTGACATCAGGATTGGAGGAAGACTCACTAACAGCCTGCGATATGCAGATGATACAAACTTGCTTGTTGAAATGGAAAGAGGACTTAAAATACTTACTGATGAAGATCAAAGACTCCAGCCTTTAGTATGGATTGCACCTCAATGTAAACAAAATAAAAACCATCACAACTGGACCCATAAATAACATTCATATAAATGGAGAAAAGACTGAGGCTTTCAAAGACTTCATTTTGCTCGGATCAACCATCAACGCTCATGGAAGCAGAAGTCAAGAAATTAAATGACACATTGTATTAGGCAAATCTGTTGTGCAAGATCTCTTAAAAGTGTTGAAGAGCAAAGATGTCCGTTTGAGGACTAAAGTGTGCCTGACCCAAGCCATGGTATCAGTAACCACATATGCGTGTTAAAGTTGGACAATGAATAAGGAAGACCATAGAAGAGTTGATGCATTTGAATTACGGTGTTACAGAAGAATTTTAAAGATACTGTGGACTTCCAGAAGGACAAACAAATCTGTGTTGGAAGAAGTTTAACTAGAATGCTTCTTAGAAGCTAAGAAGGTCAGACTTCATCTCTCATACTTCAGACAAATTATCAGGAGGAAGCAGTTCCTGAAGAAGGACATCATCCTTGGTAAAGTGGAGGGTTAACAAAAAAGAGGGAGACCCTCAGCTAGATGAATTGGCACAGTGGCGGCATCAATGGGTTCAAGAATAGCAGAAATTATGAGGAAGGCATAGGACATGGTGATGTTCCATTCTGTTGGATACAGGGTCGCTGTAGGTTGGAACTGTCTTGACAGCACCTAACAACAACAAGTCCAATTGGATGTCTGCTCTCTCCTAGAGGAAAGCTCATCTGGATGGTGTCAATGCTGAAATAGTGTAAGGCTACGTCTGGAGCATTAGACACAACCTGGGCGGGCCTCTTTTCCTTCCATTTCTCCACCATGTCTGTCACAATTTTATTTTGAATACCCAGCACTATTGTTCTTTCCTCATGCAGTTCAGGTAAAACAAACAAGCAAAACCCAAAACAGTTGGCGACATCTCAGCAAGATTGTTCACCTCTGGATTATAAGAAAATAATTTGAAGAAAAGCCATTAAACTTGACTAGAAAAAAGGTGTAGAGCTGTAGGATCAGCACTGGTCTGCAAACCACAAGGTCCAAAGTTCAGAGCCACCAGCTGCTTCTCAGGAACCCTATACAGAATCGCAATGAGTCAGAACTGACTGGCTGACACTTAACAACAAAATTTATGAAATACAAATTGAAATCGTTCAGTACTGAATGCATGGGAAGGTTTTCTCTTTTTATCTGCTCTGGGAAAAGTCCTCATTTCCTTTCCACATCTATAAGGTCCACCATTTCTTGGACATTTCTGTGTGCCTTGGTAGCAATCTTTCCCTGGATTTAGAAGCTTTACAGTGCAGGTCCAAAGGATGCAATCCATGCCTGGCTCTTCTTTTTTGGTGGCAGTAGGTTCCTCTGAGTCCTCTGTTTAATGTATTTTATCTCTCAAGAGAGATTGATTTAAAATACAATCTAATACTGTAGCTTGCACCAGCCTCTTTAACATCATAGAAGTGAGCCTTGATTACATTTAGGATGAGGCTGGGTGAGGCTGTCCTAGATTCCTAGTGTGGCACTATAGGGTCAGCACTGGATTTTGAACCACAAGGTTAGAAGTTCAAACCCACTAGCTGTTCCTTAGAAACCTTATACAGAATCACTGTAAGTCAGAACTGACTTGATAGCCTATTCTGATAGAAGAATTGTATCCTGATAGTTTCTGATCATGAACTATAATCTGCTAACTTCCCTAGTAAACCCCACAAATGTGAGTTAAAAAAAATTGAAACCTTTCAACAAACTGATGTAGCACTAGAGGCACTCACTCATCTATGCCAAGAAATTTGGAGGACAGCTAGTTGGTCAACTGATTGGAAGAAATCCATATTTGTGCCCATTTCAAAGAGAAGTGATTCAATGGAATGCAGCATTAATTGGACAATATCATTAATATCATAATATCACATGCAAGTATAATTTTGCTAAAGGTAATTAAAAAATGGCTGCAACCATACATTGACAGAGAACTTCCAGAAGTTCAAGCCAGATTCAGAGGAAGACGTGGAATGAGGGATATCATTGCTGATGTCAGATGGACCTGTGCTTTATTGACTATGCAAAGGCTTTCGAATGTGTGGATCATGATAAGCTATGGACGACAGTATAGAGAATGAGTATTCTGGAACATATAATTGTGATCATGTGGAGCTTGTACATAGACCAAGAGGCAGTTGTTTGAACAGAACAAGTTAACAGTGAATAGTCTGAAATTAGAAATGCTCCAGGGTTGTATTCTTTTACCATATTTATTCAGTCAACATGCTGAGCAAATAATTTGAGGAGCTAGATTATATGAAGAAGAACATGGTATTAGGATTGGAGGAAGTCTTTTTTTTTTT
>NW_006418451.1:2502-3597 GCF_000296735.1 Chrysochloris asiatica | reverse complement strand
TGCATTAACCCACAGCACCACACCAGGACTCCTTTATAGGCACCCCCATTTTGGGTAGTCAATGTCTAAATTGCTCATCCCTATTAGCTCTGTGTACTGAGGGGGTGGGGGTGATCCTGTAAAGATTTGTTCCCTTCTTTGCGCGATTACATCCACGAGTATAGGTAAAGGTCATCAAATTGTAGCAGGTTACTCTTTTCTCCCCCCTCCTCTTCTTTCTTCTTCTAGTCGAGTTCTGATCATCCAGATATCGAAGCCAGGTCAGGTGGGTACTCTCTGCAAGTATGGGTGTTCTTGTGCATCTCCCCTCACTTCATATCAGCTGGACGCTTCACTTTCTGCTCTAGTTCTCTGTGGCCATGTCACTGCCTCTGGGCCCAGAAGCCCTGCGTCTTGCCATACTGCTGGCCAGCCAGGTGTCCACCTGGGTTCACAGGGGTCTATTGAATGTGGTCGGACTTAGCTTGCAACTTCATAGCTGTTTTTTCCCCCTTCTTCCCCTTATCGGTAATCAATGTGATCACCAGCCAGACCATCTGCCTGCTCATGTATTCCCCTTGAGTCTCAGTCTAGAAAGCGTTTACCCTGAGGGGTCCCAACCACTTGCCTTGATGGCTCCCAGGCAAACAGCTTACTTGTTCTTTTAGTAATCAATCAGACTGCTGTTATTGTTCCGGATTTTTCTTGCCGGTCTTTATTTCACGAAGTATCTTCTGTTCTTCTAGCCGTTCCAGGCTGTTCTACGTGTCCTTTCCAGTGGAAATATCCTACCTCAGACGATCTGGATGGGCTTCTGAATTCCACCTATGGTCTTATGCAATGTAAAGGCTCCACTGGAAGCCTCTTTCACTGGGCAACTTCTAGCCCCGTTTAAGGTATTCCAATCAGTTGTAGGCTGAAGACAGTCTTACAAGCTTTCTGTAGTGATATTTCTGGCTATTCCTTTCTCCTTCCCTCTAGTATCTCTTTTACAATGGTAGGCAAGGAAAACCAAGATTCAGAAGCTAGCCAAGCATCTTAACATTATTCCCCCTTTTTACCCCTTCAGACCATGCCTCAATCCCTGTATCCTGGAGCCCTGTTGTTCCAAGGTTG
>NW_006418451.1:0-644 GCF_000296735.1 Chrysochloris asiatica | reverse complement strand
AGTAGAAAGCCTCATCTTTCTCCCGCAGAGCAGCTGGTAGTTTCGAACCGCTGACCTTAAGGTTCGCAGCCCGATTCGTAACCACTACGCTTAATTGCTGTCAATTTTCTGTGTGTTTTTTTGTGTTGCTGCTGGTTTCTTTGTTTCACATAATTTTCTGCAATGGGTTTTGTTTGTGGGTTTTCTTTTCATTTCTGTTGTGTTAATGTCTACTAAGTCTTTCTGATTTTCCTCTTTTTATTTTGATGTACAGATATATTCATTTTCTTTGAGGTTACCCTGTAATTTGTAACTCAAATTTGTAATCTGCAACTCATCTGGATTGAGTGCTGGGTAGTGTTGTTTTATATGGTAATCTCAGGTTGTTGTCTGCTGTTGTTGGTTCTCATTCCAAAGAACACCCTTTAGCATTTTTTGTAAAATTAGTCTGATCATTAAAAATTCCTTTAATCTCTGTTTATCAGGAAAGTCCTGATTTTATCATTATATTTGGGGGATAGTTTGGCTGGGCATATGAATATTGGTTGGCAATTTTTTCTTTCAGATTTTGTATGTCATCCCATTGCCTTCTTGCCTGCATATTTTCTGCTGAGAAATCAGAACTTAGTTTTATTGGTTCTCCTTTATAGGTAACTTGATTTTTC
>NW_006418450.1:2679-3675 GCF_000296735.1 Chrysochloris asiatica | reverse complement strand
TATGATATTCCTTTTTTGTTTTCTAATTCTAGATCTTTGCACATTTTGTCTTCTTGAGCTGCCCATTGAAATTTTCCATTCAGCATTTTTACCTCCTTATTTCTTCCTTTTGCTTTAGCATTTCTATGCTGGAGAACAAGTTTCAGTATCTCTTCTGACATCCATTTTTGTCTTTTCCTTCTTTCTTGTCTTCTTAATGATCTTATGGTTTATTCCTGTATAATTTTGTTGTCATCCCATATCTCTTCTGGTCTTCTGTCTTTTGTGCCTAATGCATCAAATTTGTTCTTCAGGTGATCTATAGATTCAGGTGGGATGAGTTTAAGATTATATTTTTTACTTTTGTGGATTTATTTTAATTTCCTTGAGCTACAGCCTGAACTTGTATATAAGCAATTGATGATGTGTTCCAGAGTCTGTCTCTGATGTTGTTTTGGCTGATGAGATGGAGTTTTTCCATATTTTTTTTCTAGTGATTTAGTCAATTTTATTTCTGTTTATTCCATTTCATTAGGTTCATGTGTCTAGTTGTCTTTTATGCTGTTTAAGAAAGACATTTGCAATGAAGAAGTCATTGGTCTTGCAAAATTCTATCGTTTGAATTCTCCAGCATGTTTTCTATCACCAAGGCTATCTTTTCCAACTACTAATCATTCCTCTTTGTTTCCAACCTTTGCCTTTCAATTGCCAGTAATTATTATTACATCTTGATTGCATGTTTGACCAATTTCAGACTGAAGAAGTTGCTAAAATCCTTCAATTTAATCATTGCTGGCTTTGGTGGTTGGTGTGTAAATTTGAATAATAGTGGTATAAACTGGTCTTCCAATTAGGCATATGGATGTTATCCCATCACAGACAGCGTTGTACTTCAAGACAGATCTTGATATGTTTCTTTGTGTTTTTTAAATGATAATTAATGGAAGACCATTCCTCTTCAGTTTGTCATTCCAGGTATAGTAAACCATGTGACTATCAGATTTGAAGTGGCAAATA
>NW_006418450.1:0-704 GCF_000296735.1 Chrysochloris asiatica | reverse complement strand
CTTTGGCATCAAAGAGACACCTTTGCTAAAAACAACTTTATAACTTAAAACAAGTATTTTGTACCTGATTTTCCCAATGCAATATGTTGTTTCATGGACACTGGTGGTTGATCCTGAACTTGTTACCATTGAGTCCATTTCAACTTACAATAGACCTTATAGGACAAAGTCAAACTCCCCATAAGCCTTCTATGACTATAAATCTTTATAGAAGCCAGTTACCATATCTTTCTTTTATGGAGCATTTGTGAGTTTGAACCATCATTGACCTTTCAGATTAGCAGCTGAGCACTTAACAATGAGTCATCAAGACTGCTTAATTGTTGATCCAAGTAATACAAAAGTTTTGACAAATTTAATTTCCTCTCCATTTATCATTATTTCATATAATAAATATTGAGCAAATGCTGGCTGTTGCTATTAACAACATTCTGGAAATTTTGAGTTTGTACACACACAGATAGATTTTATCCATTTAAGGATAACCAAGTCGCTTAACAACCATAACACTAACAGTGATCTCTCAGATGTTACAAGCCACCATAATTTATTTGACTATGATGGTGAATAGTCAAATTGTTGTTGTGCTTTTGAGTTGGTTCTGACTCATAGCAACACTGTATAGAGTTTCCAAAGGGCAATTGATGAGTTTGAACTGCCTACCTTGTGGTTAGTAGTCCAATGCTTCTGCTAAAGTGCCACAC
>NW_006418449.1:3595-4780 GCF_000296735.1 Chrysochloris asiatica | reverse complement strand
AGCATATAGCAGAGACCATGTTTGGGGAGCACAATGGAAAGGATTACTAATTCTGAAACAGTTTGGAAAGAGTTTTCAGAGTAAGCAATTATTTGACCTAGTTCTTGAAAAATGGATTCTTGTTCCCAGCTGAGATGAAAGTCATATCAAAATACAAGAAAAAAATAGGACTTTTTGGAGAAAGTATAACCTTTTATGAAATTTTATGATATTTTTAATATAAAAATAAAGTAAATATGTTATGTTAGAGAATTATAATTTTTTTCAGCATAGTAGAAGGAGATTGGCTTTACTGCCAAGGATGATTTTACCTAGAAATATCTTAACACCTCATGTCTATTGAAAAAAACATAAACAAAACTAACATATATGATAAATTTTGGAAGAATTTGAGCCAGTATTTATATCCCCATATTGACTCTTTTTTTTTTTTTTAATCTTTTATTGTGAATTATTTGATATTTTACATGGGAGAGCATTAGCTTACATTCATTTTATCAGATATCATTTCATTGCCATAGTTACAATCCCCTCCATGCATCATCAACCAACCAAAGGGGGTCATCAGCACACAGCCCCTCTACCTCTCTGGGTCTAAAGTCCCCAGCCGCTCCATCTCTCCACATCATCATCTCTGCCTCCATCTCAGCCATCACTGCTTCTCTGGGTAGGGTCCTACTCTCCGCTCTTCTTTCACGGTAGCAGGGACCTCTGCTCCTAGCCTGCAAAGTTAATCACTTCCCTCTTTGCTACAAAACATCCACCTTTACATTTACAACCTTCACAATCATCCCTGATAACAATTATTCACTGTGGTATCACAAGAGACCTAGCCACATTTCCTTTCATCAGCCCCACGTACACAGATTGGATACTACTCAGTGGAGATTCTACATTCCTCCACGCTCTCTGGATCTAGGTTCCCTCTTGAAAGCTTGTAAGCCAGTCACTTCTAGCCTTTGTAAATCCCCCCCCACCACCACCCATTTTGGGTAGCCAGTGTCCAAGTTGCCCATCCCTGTCTACTCTGTGTATGGAGGGGTTGGGAATGATCCTCGCTGTAAAGATTTGTTCCCTCTTTTGAGCTAGTGCATCCATAGGTGTAGGTCAAGTTCATCAAATTGTACCAGATTACTCTTTTTTCCCTTTTCTTTCTTCTAGTTGAGCTCTGATCATCCAGTCATT
>NW_006418449.1:0-514 GCF_000296735.1 Chrysochloris asiatica | reverse complement strand
TATGTGTAAACTGCATTGGGCAGTATTTACATTTTAACAATGTTAAGTCTTTCTATCAAGGAGAATGGTACATTATTCCATTTTTGTAGGTCTCTTTTGGTTTCATGTAGTAGTGTTTTGTAGTTTTCTTTGTATAAGTCTTTTATTTCTCTGGTTACATTTATTCCTAGATATTTTATCCTTTGGGCTGCTATTATAAATGATATTGGTTTCCTATTGTCCTTTTCAGTGCTGCCGTTTTTAGTACAGAGGAATGCAGCTGATTTTTGTATGTTGATCTTATATTCTGCCACTTTCCTGAATCTTCCAATGAGGTCTAGTAGCTTTTTTACTGAGTCTTTGGGGTTTTCTACATATAGGATCATAATGTCTGCAAATCGAGAGTTTTACTTCCTCTTTGCCAATTTGGATGCCTTTAATTTCCCTGTCTTGCTGTGTAGCTCTTGCTAAGACTTCCAGCACAAGATTGAATAGGAGTGGTGACAAAGGGCATCTTGTCTGGTTCCTGTTCGCA
>NW_006418448.1:2693-3556 GCF_000296735.1 Chrysochloris asiatica | reverse complement strand
CAACATGTCCATATACTGAGAGATAGCTACATGGCAGACAAGTCTAATATGTACATATACAGAGAGCTATGTACTTCACAGATCAGTGTAACATATTCATGTACAGAGAGCTGGCTACATGGCAGATTAGTCCAACTTGTCTTTGTACAGAGAGCTAGCTACATGGCAGTGTAATGAAACATTTCCATATATAGAGTTCTATCTATATGGCAAATGTGACCAACTTGTCCATATACTGAGTGCTAGCTACATGGCAGTCTAATCCAATATGTTCATATACAGAGGGATACCTATTAGGCAGATCAGTACAACATATCCATTTACTGAGAGCTAGCTTCATGGCAGACGAGTCCAAATTTTTCCTATACAGAGAACTAGTTACATGTCAGGGTAGTGCAACATTTCCATATGCAGAGTTCTAACTACAAGGCCGATGAGTGCAACTTCTCCATATAAAGAGAGCTACCTACATGGCAGAGTAGACCAACATGTCTATATACAGAGTTCTAGGTACAAGGCAGATTAGTACAAATTATCTATATACAGAGAGCTAGCTACATGGCAGAGTATTGCAAATTTCCCCATATATACAGTTCTAGGTACATGGCAGATGTGTCCAACGTGTCCATACACTGAGAGGTAGCTACATGGCAAAGCAGACCAACATATCCATATATATGGTACTGTATACATGGCAGATGAGTTCAAAATGTCTATATACTGAGAGCTAGCTACATGGTAGACAAGTCTATAAAGTTCATATACAGAGAGCTTCGTACTTCGCAGATCACTGTAACATATAGAGGTACAGACAGCTACCTACATGTCAGATGAATCCAAAATGTCCATATAGAGAGAGCTAG
>NW_006418448.1:0-1008 GCF_000296735.1 Chrysochloris asiatica | reverse complement strand
CAGATGAGTCCAACTTGTCTATTTATAGAGAGCTAGCTACATGGCAGAGTAGTGCATCGTTTCCATATGCAGACTTCTAGCTACATGGCAGATGTGTACGTTTCCATATACTGAGAGCTAGCTATATGGCAGACAAGTCCGGCATTTTCATATACAGAGAGCTACCTACCTGGCAGATCAGTACAACGTATCCATGTACATAGAGCTAGATACTTGTCAGACGATTCAAAAATGTCCATATATAGAGAGCTAGCTGCATGTCAGTGTAGAGAAACATTTCTATATACAGAGTTCTAGCTACATGGCAGATGTGCTCAATGTGTCCGTATACTGAGAGCTAGCTACATGGCAGGGTACTGTAACATTTCCATATACAAATTTCTAGCTACAATGCAGATGAGTCCAACTTGTCTATATAAAGAGATTTAACTTCATGGCATGGTAGTGCAACATTTCCATATACAGAGTTCTATCTACATGGCAGTTGTGTCCAAAGTGTCCATATACTAAGAGCTACTTACATCGCAGAGTAGTCCAACATGTCCATATGTCCATATTCAGTGTACTATCTACATGGCAGATATGTGCAACTTGTCCATATACTGAGAGCCACCTACATGGCAGATATGTCCAATATGTACATATACATAGAGTTACCTACTTGGCATTCAGTCCAACTTATCTATGTACAGAGAGCTAGCTACATGGAAGACGAGTGCAAAATGTCCACATACAGAGAGCTAGCTACATAGCAGGGTAGTGCAATATTTCCATATACAGAGTTCTAGCTAGAAGGCAGATGAGTCCAATTTTTTCTGTATACAGAGACCTAGCTTCATGGAAGAGTAGTAGAACATTTCCATATACAGAGTTCTAGCTACAGGTCAGATGTGTCCAACATGTCCATATACTGAGAGCCACATACATGGCAGACAAGTCCAATATGTTCATATACAGGGAGCTAGCTTCTTGGAAGATCAGTCCAACATATCCATGTACAGAGAGCTA
>NW_006418447.1:2568-3558 GCF_000296735.1 Chrysochloris asiatica | reverse complement strand
ATGGGATAAGGGTTTAGAGGTAGGGACAAGATGCACATCTCCACCTGTGCCACACTGATCTCAAGGCATTATTCTGATGGAGTAATTGACCCACCACACCGTCTGGGTCCTCCCGAGCCATATAACCATAGTAATGATGAGGGACAAGGAGATGGGGACAGGGTGTCCTCAGAGATGTTCCGTCCTAAAGCAGTAATGATGAGGAACAAGGAGATGGGTACAGGGTGCCCTCAGACCTGGACTGTCCTGAAGCAGTAATGATGAGGGACAAGGAGATGAGGACAGTTTGCCTTCAGAGATGCTCCGTCCTTAAGCAGTAATGATGAGGGACACGGAGATTGGGACAGGGTGCCCTCAGAGATGTTCCGTCCTGAAGCAGTAATGATGAGCGACAAGGAGATGGGGACAGGGTGCCCACAGAGATGGTCGATCCTGAAGCAGTAATGATGAGGGACAAAGAGATGGGGACAGGGTGACCTCAGAGATGGTCTGTCCTGAAGCCGTAATGATGAGGGACAAGTAGATGTGGACAGGGTGACTTCAGTGATGGTCTGTCCTGAAGCAGCCACAGTAGCCTCATTGTCATCAACCTCCTCATCACCTTGTCTTTCCCACATGACCCAGATCATGTGAGCCCTGTTTCCCTGACCCAAATGGACAGTGTCTCATATAACAGTTTTCTGCCTCACCTGTTCTTTCCATATTCCTCACTGTCCTAATTCAGAGGAACACCATAAGACAAGAACTACCAGGACTTGGTTGTGATGTGACAGAAAGAGGGATGTGGGCTGCCCAGGTGGGATCACAGTGTGGTCTTGCCTCCTGCTCTGGGCCACTCTGTGTTACCTTTAGCGTATTGCAGTTCAATGGCCAGTGTCGTCAATGGTGGAATCTCAGGCTTTGTGTAAACCTCCTAAGAAAGGAAGACTTTTTAAGTTTGTTATCAGATACAAAGAAACAAAAAGAAAACATGTTTCCTGTTAGAGAGTC
>NW_006418447.1:0-670 GCF_000296735.1 Chrysochloris asiatica | reverse complement strand
GCCATATTTGAGATCCAACCGCTGTTGAGCCAGGCAGTCAGCCATTGTCCTAGCCTCTTGCCCTGCAGGAAACCTGGTAAACCTGTGCTGACCCGGCTCTTTCCAGCTCCTAATGCCAGACTCAGAGGATGCTATTTCTGCCTGTGTTCAGTAGACTTGGTCTGGGCTACATGGTGCTACACTAAATGAGTCCACAAGCCACCTGGTAAAGAACACAAACTTGTGAATGCTCTGAAGCCCAGTTGAGAGCAATGAGGTGGTTCTCAGGGTCTTGTTTCCTCCTTGACTGACCACCCCTCACAGTCTCTGCAGATCCCGGACGTAGATATCTGTGAGGATGGGCCCATTTATTTCCTCACCCCAAAGAACAGACCCAGGAAGTGTTGGTACAGGCTCTGTGTAAGTGTTTGACACTATGTCCCCACAATGGGACCCGAAATATTTTTCTTCATACAATCCAGCTTCTTGTATTATTTGCTTAGCATACAAGTTGAATAAGTATGGTGAGAGAATACAACCTTGTCACACAAGGTTGGCCCAGGATCAGACAGTGTTTCGTTATGTCATGCCTGAGGTCACTATGAATCAGAAACAACTCGATAGCACCTAACAACAACAACAAGAAGAGGTGAAACTGACTCAACAGCACTTAACAACAACAACATGGAAA
>NW_006418446.1:1528-2066 GCF_000296735.1 Chrysochloris asiatica | reverse complement strand
TTGCAATGATTACAATCTCCTCCGTGCATCATCATTCAAAAGTATTTGCTTCTCTTTCTTTCTTTTTTTTAGGCTGCACACAAAAATACTCAGGACTATATAATCATCTAAACAATTAAAGGGCACATTCTGCAAGCCTGCTTCCTGGCCACCAGGACCTGGCCGCCAGCACACAGCCTTTTTCTTTCCATGAGTCTAGACTCCTCAGCTGCTCTCTTTCTCCATGCCCTCATGTCTGTCTCCATCTCTGGTGTTGCTGCTTTCCTGAATTTGGTTAGTTGGTTATGTGCCGTGGAGTTGGTTCCGACTCATAGCAACCCTGTACAGAGTTTCCAAGGCTATAAATCTTTACAGGAGCAGAAAGCCTCATCTTTCTCCCACGGAACAGCTGTAGTTTCACACTGCTGACCTTAAGGTTCGCAGCCCGATTTGTAACCACTACAGTACGAGAGCTCCTTGCTTCTCTGGATAGGGTCCCACATTCTGCTCGTGCTCTTCTCTCTTGATGATCCTAGAGTCCTCTGTTCCTGGAATGTAA
>NW_006418446.1:0-488 GCF_000296735.1 Chrysochloris asiatica | reverse complement strand
GTAAACCTGGTTGTAAATTATGAACAGATTGTCAAACTGGTAAATGAAAGGCTTTCAATTACATACAAGAAAGAAAAACTGCTGTTAAAATTATCTGCAACAAATGTGTCTTTTAATGCATGGCACATACTAATGTTGTTGGCTCTGACTCAGAGAGCTCAAAAAAAAAAAAAAAAGGTAGACCTTATGAACTGTATAGAACATAAAACATTTCTTAAGAGAAATGTATTTTTTAGAAGACTTTCAAAAAGAAAACAATATCCACAAATATACTTCCTAATTTTATTTATCTTCTTTTTGTTGTTGTTGAAAATATACACTAATTTTTACATGTACAATGTAGTGATGTTGATTGCATTCTTCAAGACGTGCATCCATTTGTACCCTCTTTCTCTGACTTGCTCCTCCTGTATCTAATCTTTTAAGTTGTTACTGTCATCTTGATCTCATATAGATAGATTGGAGTCCTGGTGTGGAGCTGAAGGATA
>NW_006418445.1:2444-3427 GCF_000296735.1 Chrysochloris asiatica | reverse complement strand
GAGTGGTGGTGGTGGGAGTGATGGTGGTCCCCTCCCTCTGCCTGCGCATGTGAGAGTTTAGAGGTGATGAGATGGGAAGGCAGCACCTTGGAGAGCTTCCAGCGCCCACCCCCACTGCTGGCTGTGCTCTCCGCATCGCCCTCCTCCCAGGCCCCCACCAGGTTCTTGATCTCCTAGGCGATGCTCTGGTGGAGGTACTGGGAGGCCTTCTTCCCACTGTAGTCCCTGACGTTGGCGTTGTAGGCCCCTACCAGCAGCTTCACCACGTCCACGTGCCCTTGCATGGCAGCCAGGTGCAGGGCGGTGTAGCCCCCACTGGTCCTGACGTTGACATTCACCTGCAGCTGGTATTTGTTGGTGAAGTTCACCAGCATAGCCTGGAGCTCCTGCTTGCCATGCTTGGCGGCCCAGTGCAGGCAGGTGAAGCCGGTGATGAAGTCCCATTTGGCCAGCAGGCAGGGCTCACAGGCCAGGAGCCCCTCCAGGCTGTCTGAGCGGCCATCTGAGGCAGACCACATCCAAGCAAGCGTGCTCCAGCGGGTCCAGCGTTACCGAATCCCCGCCACCGCTCTCTTCCTCCGCAGACGAAGAAGCCAGAGAGGCGCTGTCTGAGTCCCTGCCACCTCTGTTGCGCCCTCCACCGGAGGAGCCCCGCGGGCTGCTGCCCCAGGGAAGAAGCCACTCTTCAGCTGCGGGGAACTGCCCATAACCAGGTCTCGGAAGTTTTTTGTGGCCAGACCTCAGGGTGGTGGCGCCCCTGGGAGAGCAGCCCCCATCCTCCTCCTCCCAGTCGGGAGCCGGGGGCTCTAGCGCCCAGCCAGGCGCTGGTGGCTGCCAGGAGCCAGACCCAGCACACTTATTCCAGGATTTTTCCGAAAGCTTATGCAGCGTCGGCTGATTACGGAGTCATAGGCCATAATAAATTCAAAATCTTCTCATTACATGCTTTATTATTATTATTTCTATGGCTACTCTAATACTCT
>NW_006418445.1:0-1009 GCF_000296735.1 Chrysochloris asiatica | reverse complement strand
GCGCTCACCGCGATCTCCCTTTGGGGGCTGGGAGGGCGCTGCAGGCCAGCGGCGGGCGGCTGGAGCCCCGCGCTGAACTACTTCTTGAGGTGCAGGTACTTGGCGCCGCCAGCGGGGTCGGTGTGGACCGTGGCC
Organism: Chrysochloris asiatica; assembly: GCF_000296735.1. Lineage (NCBI taxonomy): Eukaryota > Metazoa > Chordata > Mammalia > Afrosoricida > Chrysochloridae > Chrysochloris > Chrysochloris asiatica. Next base: position 874 of record NW_006418445.1, on the reverse strand, counting down.
ATGGCCTTGACCAGCTGCTTGAAGTGTTCGCTGGCGCAGGCCCGCAATTCAGACTTGCCTTTCGGGCTCACAGCCCAGAGCGCCCTTGAAGTGCTCCAGCAGCTCGGCATTAAGGACTTGGTGCCCATGCAGGGCGGGAAGCGCAGCAATGCCCCCAGGCTCAACTCCACTATTCCCACCAACCTTGGCTCTACTCGGGCTGGTGGGCGGCTCATCCAGTCCCCATCTTGGCCACAGGGACTTCAGCTCCACTTTGAGAGGCTGTGAGTCCACTGGGCACTGACTCCCCCAAGACCCGCCCTCCACCCCACAGTTTGTCTCTGCGTCTGCAGAAGGAGAATGCAGCCAGCCACTTCCACGCAGACACGCCCCCGCCTCCCGGCCTGAGTCCAAGGCCCCGCCCCCACCCACTTCCGGTCTCCATGTTTTCTCCCTGGCTCGCCTTGCCCCTTTTGTTTTCCTTTTTTAAAACATGGAGGCTCCACAGTCACTCCTCCAGGGTGTTTCGTGGCTCGAACCCATTCATGCCCTAGGCCGCTAGGCTTGACCTCTTCCATGCTCCATACTGAGGAGCTGGTTGACCCTCATCTGGCGCAGGGTTGGAGCCCACTTGCCCCCGCTCCTCGCGCGCCCCCTGGCGGCCGCCTGCACAGCCCAGGCCCGGCCCTTGTGCGCTCCCTTGTGGGGTGTCCTCAAGTTGCTGGTTAGCTCCCAGCCCTCATTCCCACTGGCCCCGCCCTCCTGTTCTCGGGGTGCTTCGGATTGAGACTGTGGCCTCGCACTCTGGTATGCTCCCTCCCAGGACCATGGCATCCTCCGAAGTGTCTCATGCCTGGTGAGCCCCCTCATTCCCTGGCGCTGCCCCAGCCCGCTG
>NW_006418444.1:3370-5272 GCF_000296735.1 Chrysochloris asiatica | reverse complement strand
TCATCTCATTGGGGGTCTTCCTCTTTTTCTCTGACCCTCCACCTTACCAAACATGATATCCTTCTCCAGTGACTGGTCCCTCCTGACAATATGTCCTTAGTATAAGAGACGAAGTTTGGCCATCTTGGCCTCCAAGGAGCACTCCGGCTGCACTTCTTCCAAAACAGATCTATTGATTCTTTTGGCCACCCATGGCACTTTCAATAATCTCTTCCAACACCATAACTCAAAAGCATCAATTCTTCTACTGTCTTCCTTATTCACTGTCCAGCTTTCGCATGTGTATGAGTCTTGGGTCAGTCGCACATTAGTCCTCAAGCTGACATCTTTGTTCTTCTACACTTTAAAAAGGTCTTGGGCAGCAGATTTGCCTAATGCAATATGTCATTTGATTTTTTGACTGCTGCTTCCATGAGTGTTGATAGTTGATCCAAGAAGAATGAAGTCCTTGACAAATTCAATCTTTTCTCTGTTGATAAGAATGTTGTTTGTTGGTCCAGGGGTGAGGATTTTTGTTTTCTTTACATTCAGATGTAATCCATACCAAAGGCTGTGCTCTTTGATCGTCATCAGTAAATGTTTTAAGTCCTCTTCACTTACAGTAAGCAAGGTTGTATCATCTACATATCGCAGGTTGTTAGTGAGTCTTCCTCCAATCGTGATGCCACATTTTTCTTCATATAACCCAGCTTCTCAGATTATTTGCTCAGCAAACATGATAAATAGCACCGGAATATTGTCAGATATAGTGCTGGAAGATGAGCCACTCAGGTTGGAAGGTACTCAAAATATGACTGGGGGAAGAGCTGCCTCCTCAAAGTAGAGTTGACCATGATGACACAAAAGGAGTAAAGCCATCAGGAACTTCATTTGCTAATGGGGCACAACTCAAAATGAAGGGAAACATCTATAAACACCCATTAATAATTGGAACATGGAATGTACTAAGTACGAATCAAGGAAAATTGGAAATTGTAAAAAATTAAATGGAACGTATAACTGTTGATACCCTAGGCATCAGTGAGCTGAAATGGACTGATATTGGCCATTTTGAATCTGACAATCACATGGTTTAGTATGCCAGGAATGACAAATTGAAGAGGAATGGCATTGCATTCATCACCAAAAGAACATATCAAGATCTGTCTTGAAGTACAGTGCTGTCTGTGATAGGATAATATACATACACCTTTAAGGAAGACTAGTTAATATCACTATTATTCAAATTTATACACCAACCACTAAAGCTAGTGATGATGAAATTGAAGAATTCTATCAACTTTTTCAAACATACAATCAAGATGTATTGATAATTACTGGTGATTGGAATGTAAAGGTTGGAAATAAACAGGAAGGATCAGTAGTTAGAAAATATGGCCTTGGTGACAGAAATGATACTGGATATGGCATGATAGAATTTTGCAAGACATTGGTCCTGAAAATACCTTTTTAAAACAACATAAAAGATGACTATACACATGGACCTCACCAGATGGAGAAATCAAATTGGCTGCATCTGTGGAAAGAGACGGTGGAAAAGCTCCATATCATCAGTCAAAACAAGGCCAGGGGCAGACTGTGGAACAGACTATCAATTACTCATATGCAAATTCAGACTGAATCTGAAGAAAATAAAAACAAGTTCCTGAGAGCCAAAATATGACCTTGAATATATTCCACTTGAATTTAGGGAACATCTGAACAACAAATATGAAGCATTAGACACTAAAGACCAATGACCAGCAGAAGAGTTGTGGGATGACATCAAGAACATCATATAAGAAGAAAGCAAAAGATCATTAAGAAGACAAGAGAGAAGGAAAAGATCAAAATGGATGTCAGGAGAGACACTGAAACTTGGTCTCCAGCATAGAAATGCTAAAGCAAATGGAAGAAATGAGG
>NW_006418444.1:0-1329 GCF_000296735.1 Chrysochloris asiatica | reverse complement strand
ACTACCAGCCGCTCCGCGGGAGAAAGATGAGGCTTTCTACTCCCGTAAAGATTTACACCCTTGGAAACCATGTACAGGGTCGCTATGGGTCGGAAATGACTCGATGGCACTTAACAACAACAACAACAACAACATAAATTAACTATTAAGGACAATTTGCACTCCAAAAAATTCACCCGTTCTAAGTGTGTAGTTCAATGCTTTTTAAAGTAAGTTTATGCAATTGTGCAACCATCATTACAATCCAGTTTTAGAACATTTCTAAGCCTCCCCCCTCCCGCCCACGAATTCCTCTGAAGCCAGAGGTTTGGTACTCAATTTTAGCTAGTCCCAAGCCCTGTGGCAGTGGTGGTGGTGTGCTGTGGAGTTGGTTCAGACTCATAGTGCCCCTGCATAGGATTTCCGAGGCTGTAAATCTTTATCAAGCAGAAAACCTCATCTTTCTCCCACAGAATGGCTGGTGGTTTCGAACTGCCGACCTTAAGGTTAACAACCTGACGTGTAACCACTACGCCCTTGGCAAAGACCCATCTACTTTCTGCCTCTAGAGATTTGCCTAGTATAATTTTTTAAATTGGGTAATAAAAGACATCTTGCAAAATAGATGTTATTTAGGAACAGACTTAACAGATTTTAACAAGTTTAAAAGTTGTTATAAAAGTGACACCTTAGAGATAGAACAAACAAGATGGTGGATCGGGTGGATGTGTAACAGAGAGCTCCGCCAACAACAACACAGAATACCCGACCAAGCAGGTTCAGGGGATGGTCCCAGAACTCTGAACCACATATAAAGGAATACTTAGAAGGTTGGAAGGCTCATAGCTGGGTGAATTTGTGGCGGAAGCAAGAGAAATCTATTGCTTTCTAGTACAGGATGCTCAGTTGCTCCAGGAGCCGCCACCTTGTTAGAGACCACGTGGGGGAAGGATTGGAGCGGCCACGGACACCTGGCAGAACCACTGAGATAAAGGTGTGGAGATTATTTTCTTTAGGTATCTGTTCATTGGTCCCTTGCTATCTGCGCACCTCCATTCTGGTGACAATAGGGGTGCCTGAGCTAGTGGGCACCCCAGCCCCACCCTCGGAGGGTTCTACTACACATTCGCACAGATCTCCTCCAAATTTAAAGAGACAGTTTCCAATTAAAAGCAAACGGTCACAGCCGGCCCTGAATTGTTTCCAACTAGAAAAAAGGCCTGAACGGGAATTGTGGAGCGGTACAAGCAGACAGAAGAGGAAATAGGCCAAAAATTAAATCCTAAATTATGTCAAAACGACCAACAGTGGTATCTTGAAACTTCTCAGGAAGAAGAGTGAAAAGGGAAG
>NW_006418443.1:3017-3580 GCF_000296735.1 Chrysochloris asiatica | reverse complement strand
GAACCACATCCAGATCACCAGAGACGAGAAATCCCCACTTGAAGGGACGAGCTGACCAGCCTGGAGTGATGAGAAGAACAAAAGATACGTCTCGAATGAAAGACCTACAGGAAAAATACAATACAATGGAGGCAGATGGACTGTTACTACAGGAACAAATAGGTCCCCTTCCCTAAGAGACATTGGGGCAGTTGGTCGGGTCCTACCAACACAAGCCCCCTTCCAAAACTGAGACTCGATGGAAATGCATGCTCAGATTGGTGACCACACGCATCACCGATGGGGAGAAGTGGGGTAAAGGCAGCAATGAAGCAGCGAGCTAAGCCTTACAACATTCAATGGGCTTCTGTAGACCCGGTTGGGGACCTGGGTGGCAAGCAGTGTGAGGAGACCTGAGGACTCCTGGGCCCAGAGTCAGTGACTTGGCCATGAAGGACTGAAGTGGAGAATGGAGCTGCTGGCCGATGGGAAGAGAGGGCATGTGCACAAGAACACCCACACTTTCAGATGGTACCCACGTGACTGGGACCGGACGACTGGATGATCAGAGCTCAACCAGGAGA
>NW_006418443.1:0-834 GCF_000296735.1 Chrysochloris asiatica | reverse complement strand
CCCCAAACACTCAGTGCCTAAAGGGGAAAATAATGGCAAGCCTGTCCTTCATGGTGTTAACCAGCTGAAGTTTGCTAGAAAACTTCAGTCTGTGGCTGACTAGTTAACTGGATGCCACGGTGGGGCCCTTAGAGTCCTCAATTCTTACTGGGTTGGTAAGATTCCACATACAAATTATTTGAAGTTATCCTCATTGATCCATTTCATAAAGCTATCAGAAGACATCCTGACACCCAATGGATCACCAAGCCAGTTCACAAGCTCAGGGAGATGAGTGGGTTTACATCTGCAGGCCACAAGAGCCATGGCCTGGGGAAGGGCCACAAGTTCAACAACACTGTTGGTGGTTCTCGCTGGGCTGTTTGGAGAAGACGCAACAGTCGTCAGTTCAAGTGTTATAATTAGTATAAGTAATGTTTGTAAAACTCATGCCTAAGCAACAGTTTAGGACAGTCAACATCTACTTAAAAGTGTTCTTTGTCTGTTAAAGCAGTAGTTTTCTGCAGATTGTTTCATAAATGCATTGTCAAATTATGAAAGTAAAAGTGTGAAAATGTTGGAACACTACAATTGAATAGTGTATTTTGTTTCTAATAAGGTAAATGTTTTTGGTTTTGCTTGAAGAATCTTACTAAGGAGTTACCTGTCAATGTTTAAAAATGGCACAGTGTGTGGTACAATTGGTGTAAAATAAGTTCTTTATAAGGAGCTTTGAAATTAGCTCTTTCTGTACATTTAGTGCATGTGCTAAAACCTACAGTTTTATTAGGGTGATGCAATGCTCTGATAGCTTCAAATGGTTGGAGTTTTGGTTTTCCTTGTTTTTAGAGTTTA
>NW_006418442.1:2476-3638 GCF_000296735.1 Chrysochloris asiatica | reverse complement strand
GTAAAGATTTACACCCTCGGAAACCCTGTACAGGGTCGCTATGGGTCGGAACCGACTCGACGGCACTTAACAACAACAACAACAATCCTTCCTCTGGTAGTGTAGTGGTTACGAATCGGGCTGCGAACCTTAAGGTCAGCGGTTTGAAGCTACCAGCTGCTCCATGGGAGAAAGATGAGGCTTTCTACTCCCTTAAAGATTTACACCCTCAGAAACCCTGTACAGGGTCGCTATGGGTCGGAACTGACTCGATGGCACATAACAACATAACAACAATCCTTCCTCCTTGTTTCCAACCTTTGCATTCCAATCACCAGTAATGATCTATACATCTTGATTGCATGTTTGATCAATTTCAAATAGAAGAAGTTGGTAGAATTCTTCTCTTTCATCCTCACTTGCTTTAGTGGTTTGTGCATTAATCTGAATAATAGTGGTATTAATTGGTCTTCCCTGTTGTTGTTGTTAAGTACCGTCGAGTCAGTTCTGACCCATAGCGACCCTGTATTTGGTTTGAACCCTGCAGTTCAAACGGCTTTGAAGCCTGGCACATTAACCCACTGCACCACATCAGGACTCTGGTCTTTCCTGTTGCTGTTGTTACTAAGTGCCGTCAAGTTGGTTCTGACCCATAGCGACCCTGTTATTCAGTTTCCTGAGGAGCAGCTGGTGAACTTGATCCACCAACCTTGCAGTTTAAATGGCTTTGCTGTCTTATGCATTAACTCACAGAACCACACCAGGACTCCGGTCTTCCCTGTTTGTTGTTAAGTACGGTGGAGTTGATTCCAACTCATAGTGACCCTGCACAGGGTTTCCGAGGCTGTCAATCTTTACAGGAGCAGAACATTTCGTCTTTCTTCCATGGAACAGCTGGTAGTTTCAAACTGCCAACCTTGAATTAGCACCCTGTTTCGTAACCACTACGCTACCAGAGCTCCTTGGTCTTCCTTGTAGGCACATGGATATTATCCTATCACAGACAGCATTGTACTTCTGGGTAGGTTCTTATTGACAATGAATATAACACCATTCCTCTTCAATTTGTCATTTCTGGCATAGTAAACCATGTGGTCATCAGATTGAAAATGGCCAATACCAGTCCATTTCAGCACACTAATGCCTAAGATATAGATGTTTATGAGTTCCATTTCATTTTTTA
>NW_006418442.1:0-791 GCF_000296735.1 Chrysochloris asiatica | reverse complement strand
TGATGTCCATGTACAACTATAAGACTGAAACCCCCTCTAGGGCTGAGACCATAAAACTTCCTCAAATAACTTGGATAGAACAACAACAGGTGTTTTGGAATTATGAAAAGCAGTTATGGAGAAAGCAAGAGAAAGGCCTTTCCATGAAATGGAATGGCAAGTTCTCAGAATACTTGATTAAGGGCAAGTAGTGGCAATCCTCACCAACAGCCCTTGGATATAATCATTTTGATCCTGATGAAGAAGGAGAATAGAAGTGTGATAACAATTGAAAGCTAAGAGAGTGGTAATAAATCATAGGTAAAAATATAACTAGATATTTTGTATAGAGAAGTTGGTATAAAGAAGTTGTTCCGTTTTTTTCTTAACTACAAAGCTTTATACTTCTTGTTTAAACATTCATGAGAAACAACTGTGTTGTCAGTAACCATAGCAAGTAATGTTTAGGTACATATTGTGATTACTGATTCTATAGAAAATAATAGGTGAAGGTAAAAATAAGATTTAAGATTATAATTATGTTTTAGGGTTAACTTAACATTCTAGATGTCAGAAAGATTAAGGTGTTTTAACATGATCATTTGTATAATTTTACAAAGAAATTGTGTATGAGATCATTGTACATGGTGGCAACCTCCTCTGACTGCCCCTGGGCATGATAGTTTTGACCCTGATGCCCCTCTCCCTAGAAAAGGCAGATGGAAGTGTGTTCGTAATTCAAGGCACTGTTAAAGTTTGATCTGGGACCCCAAGCAGGGAAAAGCCATCTGGCTTAGAGATCTGAGTTTGTT
>NW_006418441.1:2722-3724 GCF_000296735.1 Chrysochloris asiatica | reverse complement strand
CTGCTAAACCTGATATACAGATCACAACCTTTTTATGCTCCAGATAAGCAATGTATTTATTATGTGTGAGGGGCGCTTCAAAAAGTTCTTGGTAAAATGGAATTAAGAGATAATGGAACCATGGCAATGTAATGATATATGATAGGATGACTGTAAAGCTAATGTTCTCCCATATAAACTATCACATAATTCACAATAAAACATTTAAAAAAAAAAAAAAAACCCACAGAAATAGTGTTTAAAAAAAAAAGAGAGAGATTAATGGAATTTTTCCACCAACTTGTGAAGTACCCTAAAATACCTATATGAACACTGTTCCAAGTTTGTTGCCTGTTGAATCAACTCCAACTCATTTTGACCCTATCTGCTTCAGAGCAGAACTGCTCCACAGGGTTTTTCACTGACAGTGGTCTTATGGAAGCAGATTGCCTGGCCTTTCTTCCACGGTGTCATGAATTCGAGCCATCAATCATTTGGCTAATAGCCAAGAACAAACCATTTACATCACCTATAGGTCTATCTTTTTCCACAAAAGGAAATCAGATGTTCCTTTTACTATACATAAATGGAAATGTAAATCCATTTTTAAGTTTTAAAATCTGCTATTTATATAAAGAGTAAATTCAACCTCATCCAAGTGAAAGCACAAAAAAACGAAGTTGAGATGTTCTCCTATAGTTGGCAACAACTCACCTTCAAGACAACTGCAAAACCATAGTATTTAAGGGTTTCTGGTTGGTGGTGGAGGCAGAGCAGAGTCAGATAGGCTCTGTAGGGGAGGGGCTAAAATCCCAGGGACCTGCCTGTTATGAAACTACACCAGAGCTTTGTATCTACCATAAAGGTCTGAGTGTCAGTTTGCCAAAACTGCAAGCAGGAAAAATCATGGTATTAAGGAAAGCATTGCTTTTTGAAAATCAGCACAGGACTCCCTCTATGGCCATCCCACCCAGGAGGAAGTCAGAGGGCAGGACTACAGCCAGGCCGGCAGAGTGCACCAGC
>NW_006418441.1:0-560 GCF_000296735.1 Chrysochloris asiatica | reverse complement strand
TTAAAGGATGGAAAAAAATATACCCAGTTAACAGCAACAATAAACAAGCAGGAGTTGTAATACTAATCTCCAACAAAGTAAACTTTAAGATAAAAACCAGCATAAGAGACAATGAAGGACACTAGCTCATGATCAAAGGGTCAATTGAGCAAGACGACATAACCATAATAAATATCTACACTCCCAATGAAAGAGCATCAAGATACATGAAGCAAGAAATAGAATTGAAGAAAGAAATAGATAAATCTACAATTATAGTGGGAGATTTTAATATGCCAATTTTGAAAAGGGACAGAACAACCAGAAAGAAACTCGAAAAAGTTGCAGAGGAACTAAACGACACAATCAACCAACTTGACCTCATAGATGTATACAGAGCATTCGACCCAACAACAGCAGAATATACATTCTTCTCCAGTGTGCATGGAACATTTTCCAGAGTTGACCATGTGTTAGGTCACAAAGCAAACCTCTATAAATTTACAAACATCAAAATTCTACAAAGCATCTTTTCAGACAACAATGCTATAAAACTAGAAATCAACAATAAGAAGACCAAG
>NW_006418440.1:2457-3553 GCF_000296735.1 Chrysochloris asiatica | reverse complement strand
CTCCCAGCTTGGTGTGAAGCTCCTCCCCTAAATAAAACAGAGGCCCAGGCCAGCCCAGGTGTGCATTACAGGTTGGAGGGCATGCAGTAAAGATTGCAGAGCAGTGAGTTGCTGCCTGCAGAGGCCACGATGCCTGTAGTCCCAAGTCTGCCCACCAGTGATACATCCACCCTGGTTTCGGGGTGCCTCACTGTCTCCCTCTGTTTGTCTGTCTGTGTATTCTTTCGCTATTCTATCGCCGCTGGATCTCCCCTCCTCGTGAACCAAACACTCGTGAACAACACAACTATGTCGAGGACAGTCCCCAACAGATGACACATAACAACAAAACAACAACAACCCGTGCTATACAGGGTGGTTATGAGTCAGAACTCATTAGATGGCATGCAGCAGCAGAACCATCATAGGTGGGTCAAGCAGAAAAAAATTAATATTAGTACAATAACAGTTGATCACATGGAATATTGCCGCCAACAGTTAGAGGCTATATAATTCTTTTCAGGCATACTTGGAAGATTTATGAAAATAGATCATGTGATAAGCTTTAAAGTTAGTCTAAACAAATTTCAAGGATTGGAATAACAGGGCAGGGTCAGGCCACAGTCTATTAACTTAAATAAATAACATAAAGGAAAATTGCATACATTTGGAAATTAAAATAAAAAAACCACTTCTAAGCAATCGTAAGTCATAAAAGAAATCAAACTGGAAATGAAAATTAATTAGAACATAGCAGTCATAGTAGAAAAATGAAATTACTTAATGCATATGTGGAGTGCAGTTAGGGTAACACTTACAAGCAAATGTGTATCTTTAAATGCTTACATTAGGAACAATGAGTGAAAATTAATGAGTGAAGCATTTGACTTAAGAAATATGAACAGAAACAGCTAAATTAACCCAAAGTAGGAAGAAAAAAATTAAAATAACAGCAGACATAATTGAAATGGAAAACAAATACTAGAGAGACTCAAGTCCCAAACTGCTTCTATTTTTTTTTTTTTTAATTTCATACATTTTTTTACTTTAAAAATTATTTTCCCTTTCACTCAGGTAACCTTCCAAAGCTGCTACTTTTCAAAGACAAAAAAACAAA
>NW_006418440.1:0-507 GCF_000296735.1 Chrysochloris asiatica | reverse complement strand
AATGAAGTCCTTGACAACTTCAATCTTTTCTCTGTTGGTAAGAATGTTGTTTATTGGTCCAGTAGTGAGGATTTTTGTTTTCTTTAAATTGAGATGCATTTCATACTGAAGGCTGTGCTCTTTGATCTTTGATCAATAAATATTTTAAGTCCTCTTCACTTTCAGCAAGCAAGGTTGTATCATCTGCATATTGCAGGTTGTCAATGAGTCTTTCTCCAATCCTAATGCCACATTTTTCTTCATATAACCCAGCTTCTCGGATTATGAGTTCAGCATATATGTTGAATAGGTATGGTGAAAGAATACAACCCTGTTGCACACCTTTCTTAATTTTAAACCATTTAGTGTTCCCATGTTCTGTTCGAAGAACTGCCTCTTGGTCCATGTACTCATTCCTCATGAGCACAATTAAGTGTTCAGGAATACTCATATTTTGCAATGTTGTCCATAGCTTGTCATGATCCACACAATTGAAAGCATTTGCATAGTCAATAAAGCACAGGTAAA
>NW_006418439.1:2635-3664 GCF_000296735.1 Chrysochloris asiatica | reverse complement strand
GGAGGGTCAGAGAAAAAGAGGAAGACCCCCAACGAGATGGATCAGCCAGGTGGCATCATTGATGGACTCAAGTGTGGCAGCGGTAGTGGGGTTGGCCCAGGATCGAACATTGTTTCGTTCCTCTGTGCATGGGGTCGCTATGAGTCGGTTCCGACTCAATGGCACCTGACAACAACAACAACAACAACAACATAGTAACAATGATAGCGCTGAAAAGGACATAAGGAGAACAATACTATTTATAATAGCCACCCAAAAGCTGAAATATCTGTGAATAAATGTAACCAAAGAAACAAATGACATATACAAAGAAAATTACAATACACTGCTACAAGAAACCAAAAGAGACGTACAAAAGTGGAAGAATATACCATGATCCTGGATTGGAAGACTCAGCATCGTGAAAATCTCAATACTACCTAAAGCAATTTACACATATAATACAACCCCAATCCAGATTCCAGTGACATTCTTCAAAGAGATGAAAAAGACAATTACAAACTTTACATGGAAAAGAAAGAGACCCAGGATAAGCAAAGCACTGCTTAAGAAGAAGAACAAGTTTGGAAGCCTCTCACTCCCCAATTTCAAAATCTACTACATGGCTATAGTGGTCAAAACAGCATGGTACTGGTACAATGAAAATACATTAATCAATGGAACAGAATTGAGAATCCATAAATTAACCCATCCACATACAGTCAATTGATTTTTGACAAAGTGCCTAGGTATATCGCATGGGGAAGAGATAGTCTCTTTAACAGATGGTGCTGGCAGAACTGGAAAGTGATATGCAAAGACTGAAACAAGACCTTCACCTCACACCCTATACAAAAACCAACTCAGCATGGATTAAAGACCTAAATGTGAATCCCAAAATTACGAAGGACATCAATGAAAAAATAGGGACAAATGTGAGGGCTCTAATTTAGGGCATACAGAGACTACCAAACATTTTGAAAACTACACAAACAAAAGTAGACAAAATAGATGAGTGGGACATACTAAAAATTAAAAACTTATGTGCAT
>NW_006418439.1:0-1344 GCF_000296735.1 Chrysochloris asiatica | reverse complement strand
CCCAGTGAAAGACGCTTCCTGTGGAGACTTTACATTGCATAAGAGCATAGGTGGAATGCAGAATCATCTGAGGTAGGAAATTTCCACTGGAAAGGACAAGTAGACCAGCTTGGAGTGGCTAGAAGAACAGAAGGCACTTTGTGAAAGAAAGACCAGCAGGAAAAACCCAAAACAATAATGGCAGTCTGATTGATTACTACAAGAACAAGTAAGCTGTTTGCCTGGGAGCCATCAAGGCAAGTGGTCCGGACCCCTCAGAGCAAACTTCCTTCCAAGACTAAGACTCAAGGGGAATACATGAGCAGGCATGTGGTCTGGTTGGTGACCACATTGGTCACCAATAAGGGGAAGAAGGGGAATAAACAACAATGAAGTTGTGAGCTAAGGCTGACCACTTACATATACATTACAAGTGTAAGCATCCATGTCAGCACAGTTACAATCAAGACATCGTGTATTTTCATCACTTTGATGATCCTTTGCAGTAAATCTCCACCCATTCTGGACCTCATGCCAGGAAACACTAAGCTCACTGCTACTGAGATGATCCCAGCTCATAAGGATCATGTACGGCACTGTGGGACTGTCTTATAGGGTTCCAATACTGTAAGTCTTTATGGAAGCAGACTGCCACATCTTTCTCTCATGGAGTGATAAACTACTTCAGAATATTTACTCACTGAAAACCTTATGAACAGCAGAGAAACACAGTGCCGGAAAATGAGCCCCTCAGGTTGGGAGGCACTCAAAATGTAACTGGGGAAGAGCTGCCTCCTCAAAGTAGAGTTGACTGTGATGACGCAAAAGGAATAAAGCCCATGGGAGAAAAGCCCACGGGACCTTCATTTGATGATGGGGCACAACTCAAAATGAAGAGAAACAGCTGTAAACATCCATTGAAAATAGGAACATGGAATGTAGAAATTATGAATTTAGGGAAATTGGAAGTTGTCAAAAATGAAATGGAATGCATAAATATCTTAGCCATTAGTGAGCTGAAATGGACTGGTATTGGCCATTTTGAATCTGATGACCACATGGTTTACTATGCCAGGAATGAAAAATTGAAGAGGAATGATGTTGCATTCATTGTCAAAAAGAACATATCCAGTTCAGTCATGAGGTACAACGGTGTCTGTGATAGGATAATATCCATGCGCCTACAAAGAAGCCCAGTTAATACCACTATTATTCAAATTTATGTACCAACCACTAAAGCCAGTGGGGATAAAATATAAGAATTCTACAAACTTCTTCAATCTGAAATTGATCAAACATGCAATCAAGATGTATTGATCATTACTGGTGATTGGAATGCAAAGGTTGGGAGCAAAGAGGAAGGAT
>NW_006418438.1:2350-3676 GCF_000296735.1 Chrysochloris asiatica | reverse complement strand
AAAAAAAAAAAAAAAAAAGGAAAAGACCAAAGTGGATGTCAGGAGAGACTCTGAAACTGGCTCTCCAGCATACAGCTGTTAAAGCAAATGGAAAAAGTGAGGAGGTACAAGAGCTGGACAGAAAATTTCAAAGGTCAGCTAAAGATAACAAATAATGAAATGTGCAAAGACCTGGAGTTAGAAAACTAAAACTAAAATGCTCAGCATCTCTCAAGCTGAGGTAACTGAAGAAAAAATTCAAAGCTCAACTTGAGGTACTGAAGGATTCTATGGTCAAAATACTGAATGATGCAGAAAGCATCAAAAGAAGATGGAAGGAATGCACAGAGTCACTGTACCAAAAAGAAATGGTAGCATATGATCAAGAGTCAATGATCCTGAAGGGAGAAGTCCAAGGTGCATTGAAGGTATTAGCAAAGAATAAGGTACTGGGAGTTGATGGAATACAAATAGAAATCTTTCAACAAACTGATGTGGCCCTGGAGACACTCACTCATCTATGCCAAGAGATTTGGAAGACCAACTGACCAACTGACGGGAGGAGATCCATATTTGTGCCCATTCCATAGAGAGGTGCCCCAATGGAATGTGGAAATCCTTGGACATTATCATTGATCTCACATGTGAGTCAAGTTTTACTAAAGGTAATCCAAAAACAGCTGCAACACTACATTGATGGAGAGCTCTCAGAGGTTCAAGCTGGATTCAGAAGAGGACATGGAACGAGGGATATCATTGTAGATGTCAGGTGGATCTTGGCCAAAAGCAGAGAATGCTAGAAAGCTGTTTACTTGTGCTTCATTGACTACACAAGGAATTTTGATTGTGTGGATCATGACAAGCTGTGGACAACATTACGATGTATGAGTATTCCAGAACACTTAATTGTGCTTATGAGGAGTCTGTACATAGACCAATAGGCAGTTGTTCAAAAAGAACAAGGGAACACCGGATGGTTTATAATTAGGAAAGGTGTGTGCCAGAGTGTATTCTTTTGTCATACTGATTCAATCTGTATGCTGAGCAAATAATCTGAGAAACTGGGTTATATGAAGAAAATGTGGCATCAGGATTGTAGGAAGACTCATTAGCAACTTGCAATATGCAAAGGATACAACCTTGCTTGCTGAAATGAAAAGAACTTAAAATACTTACTGTTGAAGCTCAAAAAGCACATCCTTCGGTATGGATTGCATCTCAATGTAAAAACAACAACAACAAAACAACAACAAAAGTCCTCACCACTGAACTAATAAACACTATCCCTACAAATAGAGAAAATATTGAAGTTGTCAATGACTTCGTTTTGCTCACAACCATCAACAC
>NW_006418438.1:0-695 GCF_000296735.1 Chrysochloris asiatica | reverse complement strand
AGTTAATCACTCCCCTCCTTGCTACAAAATGTCTACCTTTACATTTCCAACCCTCACAATCAGTACTGATAACAATTATTCACTATTGTATCACAGGAGACCTATCCACATTTCCTTTCATCAGGCCCACCTAAACAGATTGGACATTACTTAGTGGAGATTCTACCTTCCTCCACACTCTCTGGATTTAGCACAGACTTTTATGAATATGTTTTCTACTAACTTTCCACAGTAAAGGATTATGTTTAGATCCTTAGTTTTTAAATGGGAACAGCTGCAATGGACTAGCAGACAGATTTAATGAACAGATGTGTATTTCTGGAGGAATTGATTTCCCTTTTTATTATTTTGTCACCAAATTTGGTTTATTTCCAAGCAATTTCGTTTAAAGCTGTGAGTTGCTTATGAACTAACAATAATAACTGTGGCCTCCAGGTATGGGGATTTATCTCAGCAACAAGATCTACTAAGCAGGACACAAGTTTTAGCTATTATTATTGGCAGTACGTCATAAGAGAAATTGCTACACTTTATGGTCTGACTGTTATGCCAGGCACATCTGCAGGTTCATGGAGGAAGTCTTTTGGTTTTCAGTTGATCAGTCAATTATTTCTCTGCTATTCATAAGGTGTTCAGTGACTAAATATTCAGAAGTAGTTCGTCACTACTTCTTCCAAGTCTGTCTTCATCTGGAA
>NW_006418437.1:2555-3699 GCF_000296735.1 Chrysochloris asiatica | reverse complement strand
GAATTCTTTTGCAGCACATTTGCCTAATGTAGTATGCCATTTGATTGCTCAACTGCTGCCTGAATGAGTGTTGATTATGGATCCGGGCAAAATTAAGTCTTTGACAATTTATTTTCTCCATTTAACATGATGTTATTTATTGGTGTAGTTTATAGGATATTTGTTTTTTCTTATGTTAAGGAGCAACGTATAATGAGGTTCTGAAATATTTTATGTCCTCTTTGCGTTCAGAAAGCAAGGTTATACCTTCTGTATATTGCAGGTTGTTAACGGGTCTTTTTAATCTTGATGCTGTGTTCTTCTTCATAGAATAGTTACTTGAATTATTTGCTTTGCATACAGATTGAATAAGTATGGTGAAAAAATACACCATTTATGCACCCCTTATCTGATTTTAAACCATTCAGTATCCCCTTGTTCTACTCTAACAACTGTCTCTTGGCCTATGTACAGTTTCCTCATAAGCACAATTAAATTTTCTGGAATAGTCATTCTTCACAATGTTATCCATAAATTGTCATGATTCACACAGTCGAAAGCCTCTGGATCATTAATAAAGCACAAGTAAACATCTTTTTGGTATTCTTTGTTTTCAGCCTACATCTATTTGACGTCAGCAATGATATACCTAGTTTCGCTTCCTCTTAGGGATTCTGCTTAAATTCCTGGCAGTTCTCTGGTGATGTACTCTTGCAAAAGTTTTTGAATTATCTTCAACAAAATTTTGATTTCTTCGACCAAAAAAATTGATATGATATTGTTATATGATTTCCACATTCCTTTGGATCACCTCTTTGTAATGGGCACAAATACTGATCTCTTCCAATTGGTTGGCCAGTTACCTATTTTCCAAATTTCTTGGCATAAATGAGTGCTCCAGTGCTTCATGAGTTTGTTGAAATACCTCAATTAGTATTCTGTCAATTTCTGAAGCCTTGTTTTTAGCCAATGCCCTCAGTGTAGCATGGATTTCTTCCTTCTCTATTTTTGGTTCTTGCTCATTATACACTATGTCTTGAATTAGTTGAACAGTGACCATTTCTTTTTGGTACAGTGACTGCGTATACCTTCCATCTTCTTTTGATGCTTTCTGCATCATTGAATTTTTTGCCCTTAGGTTCTTTAATACTACAACTTGAGGCTT
>NW_006418437.1:0-635 GCF_000296735.1 Chrysochloris asiatica | reverse complement strand
TGCCTGGCTGAAAATTGGGCCATGAAGGTGAGTTCCTTTCTAGACTGGAAAGGTGATCAAGGGCCATTTATAGTCTCAGGTTCCTGTAATCTCTTTCTGACCTGTAAACCCGGTCTTTATATGTATATATAAAATTTTGGGTTTTGTTTTGCATATTCTGGCACCTTCTAATGTGATCCCTTCCAGAGCAATTGGACCAGTTCTTCTGGTCTCAGAGTTGTGGAGACTATTATTTACATATTTCAGTAGCCCACTGGACTAATTGATTCTAAACATCTTCAATTCTCCTCACTGCCCCTCCCCCCCCCACCACATGTGGAGAGACTAATAGCTGCACCTTGGATAGCCACTCAAGAGCTTTTAACATCCCAGACACTACTCACCAAAGTAGGATGTCGAACATTGTATTTGTGGACTGTGTTACGTCAGTTGACCATGGTGTCCCCTGTGACTATTAAGCATCCGGTTCTAGCAACACAATGCCTTAAGGTATATGATAATATCTAAGACGTTTTCATCTCATCATTTTGCTTGCAGTATGTTCCATCACATTTGTAGTACATGTACAAATATCTTCTTTGAAATCCTTTTATATTTGTGGGCATATTCCCACTCTTCCTCCTATATCCGTTCAG
>NW_006418436.1:2797-3589 GCF_000296735.1 Chrysochloris asiatica | reverse complement strand
CCAGATGGCTTCACTGGTGAGTTCTACCAGACATTCAGTGAAAAGCTGTCACAAATTCTACTCAAATTATTCCAGGATATAGAGGAGGACGGAAACCTTCTGAATACATTTTATGAAGCAAGCATAACCCTCATACCAAAACCAGGGAAGGATGTCACTAAGAAAGAAAATTATAGACGAATAATCCTCATGAACATAGATGCAAAAATTCTCAGAATCTAGCAGAACATTAAAAAGATAATACATCATGATCAAATGGGATTCATATCAGGAATGCAAGGATAGTTCAACATTAGAAAAATTATCAATGGAATCCACCATATAAATAAGAAAAAAGAAAAGAACCACATGATCATATCGACTGATGCAGAAAAGGCATTTTACAAAATCTAACATCCATTCCTGATAAAAACACTCAACATTGTAGGAAATGGAGGGATATTCCTCATCATAATCAAGAGCATAAATACAAAACAAATAACCTACATTACTCTCAATGGAGAGAAACTGAAAGACCTCTATGAAAAGGATCCAGACAAGGATGCCCTTTGTCACCATTCCTATTCAACACTGTACTGGAAGAATTAGCAAGGGGTATACGGCAAGACAGGGAAAATAAAGGCATCCAAATTGGCAAAGAGGAAGTAAAACTCTGTCTATTTGCAGACGATATGATCCTATAAATAAAAAACTCCAAAGACTCAGTAAAAAAGCTACCAGACCTCATGGGAAGATTCAGCACAGTGGCAGGATATAAGATCGACATACAAAAATCAGTTGGATTCCTCTATA
>NW_006418436.1:0-527 GCF_000296735.1 Chrysochloris asiatica | reverse complement strand
TGGTTGTGGAAGGTGGAGCACAGAGTAGGGAATACACACAGGATAGTTTCAGTGCTGGGAAGGGGGGTTATATACAAGAAGGGAGAAAGGAATGAAGAACAAAGCAAATGGAAGAATGATTATACATGTTTGCATGGGCTAAGTAGGACAGAGGTAATAATGATGTATGCACAACCTTGAAACAACAGAGCTCTGGGATACAGGGATTGAGGCATGGTTGGAATGAACAAAGGGGGAGAAATAATGTTAAGATGCTTGGCTGTCCTTTGAATCTTGGTTTCCCTTGCATACCATTATAAAATAGACACTTGAGAGGGAGAGAAAGGAATAGCCAGAAATATCACCACAGAAAATTATAAGTCCATCTTCTGCCTATAACTGATCAGAATCCCTAAAATGGGGCTACAATGTGCCCAGTGAAGGAGGCTTCTTCTGGCATCTTATGCATTACATAAGACTATAGGTGGAATCCTGAACTGCATCTAGAATCTTCTGAGATGGGGAATTTCCACTTGAAAGGACAAGCA
>NW_006418435.1:4524-5301 GCF_000296735.1 Chrysochloris asiatica | reverse complement strand
CCTGCTCTCTCTGTATGATCATGTTGGACTCATCTGCCTTGTAGCTAGCCCTCTAAATATACATATGTTGGACTCATCTGCCATGTAGCTAACTCAGTATAAGGACATGTTGGACTCATCAGTTATGTAGCTAGAACTCTGTATATGAACATGTTGAACTACTCTGCCATGTAGCTAGTTCTCTATATATGGACACATTGGACTCATCTTCCAAGTAGCTAGAACTCTGTATATGGAAATGTTGTACTACTCTGCCATGTAGCTAGCTCTCTGTACATGGACACGTTGGACTCATCTGTTATGTAGCTAGAACTCTGTATATGGAAATGTTGCACTGTTCTGACATGTAGCTAGCTCTCTGCATATGGACATTTTGGATTTGTTTGACATGTAGCTCCCTTTCTGAACATGTATATGTTGCACTTATCTGCCATGTAGGTAACTCTCTGTATACGAAGATACTGGATTTGTCTGCCATGTAGCTAGGTCTTTATATGGACATGTTGGACTCATCATCCATGTAGCCAGCTCTCTCTGTGTGAACATGTTGGACCCATGTGCCTTGTAGCTTGCTTTTAGGATATGGATACGTTGGACTCAACTGCCATTAAGCTAAAACTCTGTATATGGAAATGTTGACCAACTCTGCCATGTAGCTAGCTCTCCATATATGGACATGTCGGACTCATCGTCCATGTAGCTAGAACTCTGTATATGGAAATGTTGCACTACTCTGCTATATAGCTATCTCTCTGTATATGGACATTTTGGACTCGT
>NW_006418435.1:0-1259 GCF_000296735.1 Chrysochloris asiatica | reverse complement strand
CATCTGCCATGTAGCTAGAACTCCGTATATGGACATGTTGGACTACTGTGCCATGTAGCTGACTCCAGTATATGGACACATTGGACACATCTGCCATGTAGCTAGAACTCTGTATATGGAAATGTTGCACTACTCTGCCATGTAGCTAGCTCTCAGGATATTGCCACGTTGGAATCATCTGCCATGTAGCTAGAACCCTGTATATGGAAATGTTGCACTATTCTGCCATGTAGCTAACTCTCTGTATATGGACACGGACTCATTTGCTATGTAGCTAGAACTCTGTATATGGACATGTTGCACTACTCTGCCATGAAGTTAGCTCTCTATATTTAGACACGTTGGAGTCATCTGCCACGTAGCTAGAACTCTGTATATGGAAATGTTGCTCTACTCTGCCTTGTAGCTATCCCTCTGTATATTGACATTTTAGACTTGTCTGCCATGTAGCTAGAACCCTGTATATGGAAATGTTGCACTGCTCTACCATGTAGCTAGCTCTCTGTACATGGATATGTTGGACTGGTCTGCCATGTAGGTAGCTCTGTGTATATGAACATATTGGACTTGTTTGCCATATAGCTAGCTCTCTGTATATGGACATGTTGGATTCATCAGCCCTGTAGCCAGCTCTCTGTATATGAACATTTTGGACTCATCTCTCTTGTATCGAGCCCTCTAAACATACACATGTTGTACCCATCTGTCATTTAGCTAACTCTCAGTATATGGACATGTTGGACTCATCTGCCATGTAGATATTACTCTGTATATGGACATGTTGGACTACTATGCTATGTAGCTATCTCTCAGTATACAGACACGTTGGACTCATCTGCCATGTAGCTAGAGCTCTGTATATGGAAATATTGCACTACTCTACCATGTAGCTAGCTCTCTGTATATGGACAATTTGGGCTTGTCTGCCATGTAGCTAGCTCTCTGTACATGGATATGTTGGACAGATCTGCCATGTAGGTTGCTTTAATTATATGAACATATTAGACTTGTCTGACATGTAGCTAGCTCTCAGTATATGTACATGTTGGATTCATTAACCATGTATTCAGCTCTCTATCTATTAACATGTTGTACCCATCTGCCATGTTGCTAGACCTCTAAGTATACACATGATGTACTTATCTGCCATGCAGCTAATTATCAGTATATGTACATGTTGGATGTATCTGCCATGTAGCTAGTACTCTGGATATCGACATGTTGGGCTACTCGACCATGTAGCTAGCTCTCAGTATATG
>NW_006418434.1:3282-3999 GCF_000296735.1 Chrysochloris asiatica | reverse complement strand
CAGTACCAGGCTGTTCTGACCACTGTAGCTGTGTATTAAAATTTGAAGTCAGGGAGTGAGAGGTTTCCAACCTTATTCTTCTTCTTAAGCAGTGCTTTGCTTATCCTGGGTCTTTTTCCTTTCCACATAAAGCTTGTAATTGTTTTTTCCATCTCTTTGAAGAAAGTCGTTGGAATCTGGAATGGGATTGCATTATATGTGTAAATTGCTTTGGGCAGTATTGACATTTTCATGATGTTAAGTCTTCCTATCCTCTATGATGTTCTTGATGTCATCCTCCACATCTTCTGGTCTTTGGTCACTAGTATCTAATACATCAAATCTGTTCTTCAGATTATCTCTAAATTCAGGTGGAATATGTTCAAGGTAATATTTTGACTCTTGTGGACTTATGTTGATTTTCTTCAGCTTCAGCCTTACATATAAGCAATTGATGGTCTGTTCCACAGTCTGCCCCTGGCATTGTTTTGGCTGATGATGTGGAGCTTTTTCACCATCTCTTTCCACAGATGTAGTCAATAAGATTTCTGTGTATTCCATCTGGTGAGGTCCATCTGCATTGTCATCTTTTTTTAAAGATTTTTATTGTGGATTCAGTGAAGTTTACAAGGCAGCTAATCAGTTTTACATTCAACAAATCATGCACCTTGTTTCTTTACAATGATTATAATCTCCTGCATATACTATCAGTTGACAGTATTTCTTTCTGTTCATTTT
>NW_006418434.1:0-516 GCF_000296735.1 Chrysochloris asiatica | reverse complement strand
AATTTTCTTCCAGAAGCTCTTTAACTATCTCATCTGTGGCCTTGTGTGATTCTTCCTTTTCCGAATTGCCAATAATTCTTAAGTTATTCCTCTTCATGTTGTCCAACATGAATCTTAGGCATTCTTCAGATTTTTTAATCCTTTTTTATGCTTGCTCTTCTAGCTTAGTAGTGTTGAGAGATTTATCTTCTAGCTCACTAGTTCTGGCTTCTATCTCTCCAATTCTACTCCTTTTTCCTTTCAGTGTATTGTCCATTTCTGATATTCTATTATTAATTGTCTGGACCTCTTTTTGTAGGTTTTGAATTGTTTCCAATGCTGTATCTATCTTATTTGATTGTTCCTGTAGCCCTCTCCTGACTTCTTGCTTATTTTTCTCAACTCCATTGTGTAGTGTTTTGATACATTTTATAATCATTTTTCTGAATTATTTTTCAGGCATTTCCAAAGCCTGCCCATCTTCCAGTATGGAGTGTAGGTCTACTTCCAGCTCATTTGCCTCAGTCACTTTATCTT
>NW_006418433.1:1810-3654 GCF_000296735.1 Chrysochloris asiatica | reverse complement strand
TGTACTCTTAGGGACATCTAGAAATGATGTATTTTATGAGGAGTTAAGATGAATAGATGATACCAATAAGTGTAAATAGAAAAAAAGGAGGATTTGTGAGAAATAACTCTTGTGGTCCATCTTCTTTGCAAGAATTGTTGATTTAAGCAAGCTATTCTGGGACTAGGACATTCAAATAAAAATATAGCCAATAAGACCTTGGACAAGCCATTTTGGCTTATCTGGGGGGAGGGAAAATGGGACATACCATAGGATTGTATATAGAGAACTGGAACTGGAGGAGGGGCTTTTGGGGGGACAAGAATAAAAACCGTGGGAGGGTCTTGTGGCATGTCTGCCTGTGTCTACTGGGATGGGTGCCCAATTTTGCAAAATTGAATAAAGAAAACTTCACTCTCAATAAAATGAGTACAGATTGGATTACTTGAGTGTTTGTCAGTATAGACAACATTTCTCCCATAATCAATTAAAATATTGAAAAGAGCAGATAATATCTGCATTTTACTATTATAAAGTATTTCTATAAAAATATTAATTTATGATATAAACAACTTATGAGCAATACTTAAAATGTAAAAGTTTCAATTTATTACCAGCTGGACACAAATTTGGATCAACACCTGTTCTATCATTGCTTGGAGGCCCACAAAGACCTGTATTTTAAGAGAGACACAAACTAGCTATAGGCTATGAAATTATGATTCATTTATTTGAATGTGGACAATAATTCATCTATTTATGTAAACAAGCAGGTTAGATTCATATTTTGTAATGTAAAGTTTTTTTATTTGCTCCAACATTACTGATAGGATATAAATTTAATATTTTGATAATATTGCAAAATTAGAACGTATGTATTAAAATTTTTTACTTGTGAATTATGAGTTAGTCTGTCCTAGTAGGAAGTCAAATAGGTGCATACATTCCTGAATATATTTTAAGACAGTGTATTTTCTCTTTGGCATGAATGTTGCCAAATATCCTAGTATTAGTTACATAAAATGCTACATTTTTAGATCTTTGACATGGACCATGATGATGGATCAAAGAGATGTTAGTGCAATGAGGTCCATCGGGCAGAATTTGTGGAATCTCTGAAATTAGAAAACAAAACAAAACAAAAGAGCCTTTGGGCTTAAGACTAACAACCTCCAGCTTTAGAATTTCACATTATTAGCTCACTAAAAATATGCATCTCTTTCCCCTATTAGCATACAATGAAGTCAAGGACTTAGGCCAGTGTCTATAGCTTTCCTTCAGTTAATGTCTTTAAAGAACTGCTAAAAATCCACCAAAATTCAGAGGACTTTGGCAGTGTCCATAGAACTCCTGGTGTGGTGCTGTAGGTTAATGCACCAGACTGCAAAGTCGTTTGAACTGCAAGGTCAGCGACAGTTCAAGCTCACCAGCTGCTCCTTGGAAACCCTATACAGGGTTGCTAAGGGTTGGAACCAACTCGACTGCACTTCACAACAATAACAATAGCTTTCCTTCAGTTTGTGTCTTTAAAGAACTTCTAAAAAGCCACCAAAATTACAGATGCATTTGTAAAATGTGAACTTTCCAAATGAATCTTTTTGTGGGCAGATGGTCTGGATGTAGGTTGCAAATTTGCCACCTCTTTTTTATTAAAAGTTAATATTAATTGAAAAGCAAATATATATTTAGTCTTTATTATAGAAAGCTATGATATGGAATCCTAGTGTGGCACTGTAGGATCAGCAATGGATTGCTAAATGCAAGGTCGGTAGTTCAAAATTACCAGCTGCTTCTTGGAAAACCTATACAGGGTTATTATGAGTCAGAACTGTCTCAATAGCACATAACAACAACATGCTATGATA
>NW_006418433.1:0-645 GCF_000296735.1 Chrysochloris asiatica | reverse complement strand
TGGATGTCAGAAGAGACACTGAAACTTGCTATCCAGTGTAAAGATGCTAAAGCAAATGTAAGCAATGAGGAGGTCCAAAGGCTGAACAGAAAATTTCAAAGATCAGCTCAAGAAGATAAAGCCAAATATTACAAGAAAATGTGCAAAGATCTATCTGGAATCAGAAAACCAAATAGGAAGAACATGCTCATCATTTTTCAAGCTGGGAGAATTGAAGAAATAATTCAAGCCTCAACTTTCGTTATTGAAAGATTCTCTGGAAAATTATTAAATGATGCAGAAAGCATCAAAAGAAGATGGAAGGAATACACAGAGTCACTGTACCTAAAGGAAATGGTTAATGTTCAACCATTTCAAGAGATAGTATGATCAAGAGCCAATGATACTTAGGGAGGAAGTCCAAGGTGCATTGAAGGAATTGGCAAAAAACAAGGCACCAGGAAGTGATGGAATAAAAATTGAAATCTTTCAAGAAAGTGAGGTGGCACAGAAGGCACTCACTCATCTCTGCAAAGAAATTTGGTCAACTGATTGGAAGAAATCCATTCCAAAGAGAGATGACCCAATGGAATGCGGAAATCATCAGACAATTTCTGTGATATCCCACGCGAGTTAAACTTTACCAAAGGTAATACAGAAACAGCT
>NW_006418432.1:3798-4322 GCF_000296735.1 Chrysochloris asiatica | reverse complement strand
TTCAGTCTTTTGCATATCATTTACCAGTTCTGCCAGCACCATCTGTTGAAGAGACTATCACCTCCATTTAGGTGTTTTGTCAAAGATCAGTTGGCTGTATGTAGATGCGTTAATTTCTGGATTCTTGATTATATTCCATTGATCTATGTATCTTTCATTGTACCAGTACCAAGCTGTCTTGAGCACTGTAGCTGTGTAGTAAATTTTGAAGTCAGGAAGTGAGAAGTCTCCAACCTTATTCTTCTTCTTAAGCAGTGCTTTGCTTATCCTGGGTCTATTTCCTTTCCACATAAAGTTTGTAATTGTTTTGCCCATCTCTTTGAAGAATGTCGTTGGAATCTGGATTGGGATTGCATTATATGTAAATTGCTTTGGGCAATATTGACATTTTCATAATGTTAAGCCTTCCTATCAAGGAGCATGGTATAGGCTTCCATTTTTGTAAGTCTCTTTTGGTTTCTTGTAATAGTGTTTTGTAGTTTTCTTTGTATAAGTCCTTTGTTTCTCTGGTTACATTTATTCCT
>NW_006418432.1:0-1248 GCF_000296735.1 Chrysochloris asiatica | reverse complement strand
AAATTTATGGAGATTTGTTTTGTGGCCTAAAACATGGTCTATTCTGGAGAATGTTCTATGTGCACTGGAAAAGAATGTGTATTGTTCAGTTGTTGGGTTGAATGCTCTGTACACATCTATGAGATCCAGTTGGCTGATTGTGTTGTTTAGTTCTTCTGTGTCTTTGTCAAGTTTCTTTCTGGTTATTCTATCAATTTTTTAAAGTGTTGTATTAAAATCACCCAGTGTTATTGTAGATTCATCTATTTCTTTCTTCAAATCTATTAAAAGTTTGTTTTATATATTTTAGAGCTCTATAATTGGGAGCATAGATATTTATTATGGTTATTTCATCTTGTTCAAATGTCCCTTTAATCATGAGATAATGTCCATCTTTATCTATTATGCGTTTTTTTGTCTTAAAGTTTATTTTATCAGAGAGTAGTACTGCCACTCCTGTTCACTTTTTATTGCAATTAGCTTGGTATATTTTTTTCCATCCTTTGACTTTTAATTTATTATTTTGTTAATTTAAGTTTTTTATTGTGGATTGAGTGAAAGTTTACTGGGCACATCATCAGTTTCACATTCAACAATTCATATAACTTGTTCATTACATTGATTATAATCCCCTCCATATACCATCAGTTAAAAGTACTTCTCTGTATCCACTTTATCTTTTTAAAAAACACACAAACAAAAAAACCCACTCAGGTATATATAATAATTTACATCTCCAAAGGGTACATTCTGAAAGTCTGCTCCTGGCCACAAGTTCTTAGTCCTTCTCTTCTAAGTTGATGAATCTAGAGTCCTCAGCCACTCCCCCTCTCCATGCCCCCATCTCTGCCTCCATCTCTGGCACTGCTGCTTCTCTAGATAATGTCCCGTGCTCTGCTTGTGCGCTTCTCTCTTGATGGTCCTAGGGTCCTCTGTTTCTGGACTGTAAGATTAACCACTTCCCTTTTTTTGTTACAAAACTTCTACCTTTACAAGTGTGACAGTCGCGATTAGTCATGATAACAGTTATTCACTATTGAATCTTATGAATCTTATTCCCATCATCTTTCACCAGACCCATCTAGACAAGATGATAGCTATTCAGTGGGGACTCTTTCTTTCCCCCCACACTCTGAAACCAAGCTCCCTCTTGAAACCTTGTAAGCCAGTCACTTCGTGCCTTTATTGCCCCCTCATTTTAGATAGCCAATGTCTAAGGTGCCATCCCTATCTACCTTGTGCACAGAGCGGATAGCATTGATACTTGAT
>NW_006418431.1:2749-3238 GCF_000296735.1 Chrysochloris asiatica | reverse complement strand
CTCATCACCGATATGGGGAAGTGAGGGAAAAACAGCAATGAAGTGGCGAGCTAAGCCCTACAATGTGGAGAGTGAAGTATTCAGCTGATAAAAGAGAGGACATATGCACAAGAACACCCACAATTGTCGATAATACCCACTTTACCTGGCTTCAATGACTGGATGATCAGAGCTCAACCAGAAGAAGAAAGAAGAGGAAAAAAAGAACAATGTGGTACAATTTGATGAACTTGACCTATGCCTATGGAAGCAGTAGCTCAAAAGAGGGAACAAATTCTTACAACAAGAATCATTCCCACCACCTCCACACACAGCGTAGACAGGGATGGGCAACTTGGACATTGGCTTCCCAAAATGGGAGGGGCGGGGGCTACAAAGGCAAGAAGTGACTGGCTTACAAGCTTTCAAGCCAAGGGGCCTAGAGGAAGTCAGAATCTCCAGGGAGTAGTATCCAATCTGCCTAGGCAGAGCTGATGAAATGAAATGCAG
>NW_006418431.1:0-649 GCF_000296735.1 Chrysochloris asiatica | reverse complement strand
GAACATGGGAACACTGAATGGTTTAAAATTAAGAAAGGTGTGCGACAAGGTTGTATTCTTTCACCATACTTATTCAAACTGTATGCTGAGCAAATGATCTGAAAAGCTGTGTTCTACTAAGAAAATCGTGGCATCAGGATTGGAGGAAGACTCATTAGCAACCTGCAATATGCAGATGATATAACCTGGCTTGCTGAAAGTGAAGAGGACTTAAAACATTTGCTGATGAAGACCCAAGAGCACAGCCTTCGATATGGATTATATCTCAATGTAAAGAAAACAAAAATCCTCACCACTGGACCAATAAACAACATTCTTTTCAATGGATAAAAGATTGAAGTTGTTGACTTCATTCTTCTTGGATCAACTATCAACACTCCTGGAAGTAGCAGTCAAGAAATCAAATGACGTATTGCATTAGGCAAATCTGCTGCACAAGATCTTTTTAAAGTGGTGAAGAGCAAAGATGTCAGCTTGAGGACTAAGGTGTGCCTGACCCAATATCCTGATAACTTATGGTATTTTCAATAACCTCTTATACATGTAAAAGCTGGACAATGAATAAGGAAGACCATAGAAGAATTGATGATTTTGAGTTACGGTGTTGGAGGAGAATACTGAAAATGCCATGGGCTGCCAAAAGAACCAA
>NW_006418430.1:0-3640 GCF_000296735.1 Chrysochloris asiatica | reverse complement strand
TGAGTGGGATAGAAAGGAATGTTGGCAAACATGATTAGAGAAAACTTGTAAGCCCGTCTTCAGCCTATAACTGATTGGAATACCTAAAAGGGATTCTACAACTTGCCCAGTGAAGTAGGCCTCATGCAAAGCCTTTACAGAGTATAGGACCTTGGGTGGAATCCTGAGTCCCTTCCACAACCTTGTGAGGTAAGACATTCCCACTAGAAAGGACAAGCAGACTGGAACAGCTACAGTGACATAAGATACATCTTCATGATGAACCTGACCTATACTCAGAGCTGTAGTTACTCTAAATACCAACAGAGCAGGAAAGAGTCTTCAAATCAAGTTTCAATGCTATCCACTCTGTACACAGGGTAGATAGGAACGGACAACTTAGACACTGGCTACCTAAAATGAGGCGACAATAAAGGCACGAAGTGACTGGCTTACAAGGTTTCAAGAGGGAGTTTAGTTTAAGAGGGTGGCGGGAAAGAAAGAGTCCCCACTGAATAGCTATCATCTTGTCTAGATGGGTCTGGTGAAAGGAGATGGGGATAAGATTCATAAGATTCAAGAAGCCCTGTAAACGTTCACTCAATTCACAATAAAAACCTTAAATTAAAAAAATTAAAAAATAAATTACAGCAGTGCTGAGAAACAACAACAACAACAAAAAAGACAATGGGAGAAATACACAGAGTCACTGTACCAAAAAGAATTGGATGATGTCCAACCATTTCAAAAGGTACCATATGAGCAAGAACCAATGATACTGATCCTCCAGGGAGAGGGCCCAATCTGTACCAATGGCACTGGTGAAAAGCCTCCAGGAATTGATGGAATACAAATTGGAAAATTCCAACAAACTGACACAGCCCTGGAGACATTCACTCATCTATGCCAAGAAATTTGGAAGACAACAACCTGGCCAACTATTAGAAGAGATTCATATTTGTACCCATTCCAAAAAAAGGTCACCCAATGGAATGTGAATATCAAACAATATCATTCATTTCACATGCAAGTAAAGTTTTTCTGAAGATAACTCAAATAGTTTGCAGCAATACATTGACAGAGAGCTGCCATAAATTCAAGCCAGATTCAGAATAGGACATAGAATAAGGGACATCATTGCTGACATTAGATGGATCTTGGTTGAAAATAGAGTCTATCAGAAATATGTTTACTTTTGCTTTATTGACTACACAAAGGTATTTGACTATGTGACTTAAAACAAACAATGGATAACATTGCAAAGAATGGACATTCCTAAACATTTACTTTTTTTCATGAGGAACATATACATAGACCAAGAGGCAGTCATTTGAAGAGAACAAGGGAGCACTGAATGTCTTAAGATCAGCCCAGGGTTGTGGCCTTTCACCATACTTATATAACTTGTATGCTGAGCAAATAATCTGAGAAGCTGGGTTATAGGAAGGAAAAGGTGGCATCAGGAATGCAGGAAGACTCATTGACAGCCTGTGATGTTCAGAGGACACAACCTTGCTTGCTAGAAGCAAAGAGGACTTGATATATTTACTGATAAAGATCAAAGACTACAACCTTCACTATGGATTGCATCTCAATATAATGAAAATCAAAATCCTCACACCTGGACCAATACATAACATCATGATGAATGGAGAAAGTACTGAAGTTGACAATGATTTTATTTTACCTGGATTCGCAAATTAACATTCCTGGAAACAGCAGTCAAGAAGTCAATCAATGTATTGTATTAGGAAAATCTGCTCCAAAAGATTTGAGAACTAAAGTGCTCCTGACCCAAGCCATGGAATTTTCAATCACCTTATAGGCATGTGAAAGTTGGACACCTTATAGACATGTGAAAGTTGGACAAGGAATAAGGAAAACTAGAGAGTAATTGATGCATTTGAATTATGGTGTTGGAGAAGACTATTAAAAGTACCATGGACTGATAGAAAAATTAACAAATCTGTGTTGGAAGAAGTAAAGTCAGAATGTTCTTTAGAAGCTAGAATGGTGAGAATTCATCCTCTCATGCTTTGGACATGTTGTCAGGAGAGATAAGTTCTTGGAGATGACATCATGGTTGGTAAAGTGGCAAGTCAGAGAAAAGAGGAAGCCCCCCCTGAGATGGAATGGTATGAAGGCAGCAACAATGAGCATAAATATAGCAACAATTAGAAGGAGGGTGCTGGATCAGGCAGTCAGAAATGACTCAACTGCACCTAACAACAACAATTCTATATGACCTTTTCCCCAAATTAACCAAACTGCAAATTTTAGAGGACACAGTCTAAAAGATTTCCTGCACTTCTTTACCAAATGCAAGTTTGGAGGGGTTCCCAAAACTACTCTCAGTTTTTATCATTAAAAAAACTAACAGAAATCACAAAATGTTGCTGTTGTTTGTTGTGTGCCGTCAAGTTGGTCCCAACTCATAGGATTTCCAAGGAGGGGCTGGTGAATTTGAACCCCCAATATTGTGGTTAGCAGTCCAATGTTTATCCCACAGTGCCACACCAGTATGTCACAAAATGAATTATACATAAAAAGTTGCATACATAAGGAGAACAAACAAGATGGCAAATAGGGGAGAAGTGCAGTGAGGAGCTCTGTCAGCAACAACACAATACCAGACCAAGCAGGCTCAAGGGGATGGTCACAGAACTCTGAACCACATACAAAGGAATATTTAGAAAGTTGGAGGGCTGACAGCTAGTGGAATTTGTAGCAGAAGCAAGAAACTCAGTGCTTTCTAATCCAAGGTGCTCAGCTGCTCCTTTAGCAGCTATCTCGGGTGAGAACAAATGAAGGAAGGATCAGAGCAGCCACAATGCCTGACAGAACCGTATGGACATTCTTTTTATTGTATCTGTTAGTTGGTCTCTTGCTGTCTGTGAACCTCCATTCTGGTGATGAGACTGGGTGGCTGAGCGAGTGGACACCCCATCCCCCGAGGGTTCTAGTGTGCATGCGCACAGATTTCCTCAAGATTTAAAGGGACAGTTTCCACTTAAAACCAAACGGCAACACAAAATGGTCACAGCCAGCCCTGAACTGTTTATCACCAGGAAAAAGACCCAAACAGGGGTTGTGGAGCAGGGCAGGCAGACTAAAATGAAATAGGCCAAAAATTAAATCCTGAGTTACATCATAATGATCAACAGTGGCACCTTGAAATTTCTCAGGAAGGAGAGTGAAAACTGAAGCCCATCTCCTGATCACATCTACCTGGAGGCAATCAGAAAGCATAAAAACATCCCAAAACACACACCCATATAGGTATTAAGGCCATAGCTAACTATTGAATATGCCCAATAAACAGAAACAGATGACCATATCAGCACAGGTTCCAAAACAAGATGAAGTAACTGAGACACATGAGCAGAAGGTAGACCTACACTCCATACTGGAAGGAGGGCAGATTTTGGAAATGCCTGAAAAGGAATTCAGAAAAATGATTATAAAATGTATCAAAACACTTTACAACAGAGTTGAGAAAAATAAGGAAGAAGTCAGGAAAGTACTACAGGAACAATCAAATAAGATAGATACAGCATTGGAAGCAATTCAAAACCTACAGAAAGAGGTCCAAATGATTAATAATAGAATATCAGAAATGGATAATACATTGAAAGGGCAAAGGAGTAGAATTGAAGAGCTA
>NW_006418429.1:2581-3667 GCF_000296735.1 Chrysochloris asiatica | reverse complement strand
ACTGCTCTGTGGGAGACAAATGAAGCTCTTCCTCCCAAAGATTCAAAGTGTTTAAAACCCTATATAGGGTCACTATGATTTGGAACCAACTTGAGAGCCTTTAACATCCACAACTAAGTACAGATCACTGGGCATTGATGGTATGGTAAAAGTCTTGCCTTCCATGTAAGAGATCTGGGTTCAATTATGAAACAGCCATGGCTCATCTATCAGAGTGGAGGCTTGTGTGTTTCTTGCACTAGTTTCAGTGGAGTTTCCAAACCAAGACTTGAGAAAGAAAGACCTGGCTATCTACATTAGAAAATGAGCCACAAAAAATCCTATGGTTCACAATGGTTGTATCTGCAGCTGATCATAGGAATGGCGTGGGACTGGGCTTTCATTCTATTGTGCATGGTGTTGTGACAATGTAACAACAACAACAAATACAGATTGAAGTATTCTGGATGAAGATTAAGCATCCAAATTCAGATGTGCTCTAAGTGTAAAATACACAGCAGATGTGAAAGCTTTAGCATGCCAACAAGTATGTAAATGATCTCATTCATAGTTCTTTATTTATATTGATTATATGTTAAAAAGTGAATGTTTTGGAAGTTAGGTTCTAGAAAATATATTTGAACATTTTATTTCACCATTTTCTATTGATTCCTCTCATTCAAAATGGTTTGTGACTTGCATCATGTGTGTATTGATTGGGCAGCGTTGCCTTAGAGCAGTGGTTCTCAATCTGTGGCAAGTCCAGTTTCGCCAGGGGAGCCTGGTGAAAATGCTAAGGCCCAGGCCCTGGTGGATTTGAATGAACCTGGGTTTTAATCACTGTACAGTAGGGTGCGGGCTCCAGAAATCCCTTTTGCTTACGTTTGGAATTTCTAGATCCCAGAAACAAGACCCAAAGACAAGAATTGTTAGTCTGCAGTCTCACAGTCCCAGATCGGCAACAGTCTCTCAATTCCAGGTTTTCTGCAGCTTCTGTTTACAGGATCACCGCAGGCTGGTGGTCCTGGGTTCGTCTCAGAGTCGTGGTGCCAGGTTCGTTGTAGGCTCACTGTCCCTGGTTCTCCGTAGGCTCGCTGTCCCGGGTTC
>NW_006418429.1:0-976 GCF_000296735.1 Chrysochloris asiatica | reverse complement strand
CTTCAAGGCTTTGACCATTTGGCTGTGGATATCCAGACCTTTCGTCAGAGGCATTTCTGGGTGAGTTTCAATGATTAACTTTTCAGCTAGCATTGGTGCGCTTAATCTGTGCACCTAAGCAAGAAGTACAGCCAGAATGCTCCTTAGAAGACAGGATTTCTAGACTTTGTCTCTCATACTTGGGAAATATCATCTGTGGGATCATGTGTTGATGCCTTCTCAACACATGACAGGGCATTATGTGTTGAAAATTGGAGGGTCAGTTATAAAGAGGGACTCCTCCAATGAGAGGGATTGGCACAATGACATCAGCAATGAGCTCAGACATAACAATTGTGAAGATGATGCAGAACGGGCAGTGTTTCGTTCTGTTGTGCATAGCGTTGCTATGATTTGGAACTGAATCTATGAGACCTAAACACAAAACATAAAGAAAACAAAAAATAATCAGAACTAGACCAATAATAAACATCATGACAAATGGGTAACATATTGAAATTGTTAAGCAATTCATTTTTCGTGAAGCCATAACAACATCCATAGAAGCAGAGGTTGTGAAATGAAATGATGTATTTATTGCATCGGGCAAATCTGCTGCAAAATATCTCTTTGTAGCTAAAAAAGCAATGATGTTACTTTGAGGACTCAAGTGTGCCTGACACAAACCATGATAGTTTCAATTGCCTCATATGTATGTGAACATGGGACAACACCTATGGAGGACCAAAGAAGAATTAAAGCATTTGAATGATGGTACTGGTGTAGACTATCCAACCTCCAGAAGAATGAATAAATCTATCTTTCAAGAAGAACAGTAAGAACTTGTTAGAAGAGAGGATGGCGAAACTTCATTTCATGTACTTTGAACTTATTACCAGAGGAGACCAAACTCTAGAGACAGACATCATGCTCAGTGGATTGACGCAGTGGCTGTTACAATGGGGTCAAGCATTACAACAATTGTGACCATGGTACA
>NW_006418428.1:2694-3666 GCF_000296735.1 Chrysochloris asiatica | reverse complement strand
ATGTTCTCCCATGTAAACTATCACATAATTCACAATAAAACATTAAAAAAAAAAAAAAAAGATTACTCTCTTGGGAATCCCAAAGAACAGTCACTCACCATCGCTTTCTGTGTTGACTTCTCTGCCTTGAATTTAACTGATCCAGAAGATTCCCTAGAAAGTCACTATTTTGATTGGAACTTTTTTCTTTCTTTCTTTCTTTCTTTAGCAGATACCCTACCTACTAAGACATGTGTATTACTGAAAGAATGTGTCTGCAGCCATCCACTGATTGCAGAGACATGTTTGCAATAAACCCATGAATATATGAACTGGAACCCTAGTAACAATGCTTTTTTAATTAGTCTCATATATTTATGAAGCTTTTATTCCAAGTGTGTTTAATCTATTTCTTCCAAATATGATTCCTCTACAAGACATCAGGACAGAAAATAAGACAAGTCAGAAGCGTACCAATACCATCTGGCCTTGGTTTAAGGAAAGGAAAGAAAGGGACACTCCTAAATCCTGTGGCACGATGGGATTGGAATGTGTACAAAAGCCTCCAGCATTATTTTTATCTCTGATCATTTACTTCTTTACTGTGGGAGTCATTATATTCCCTTGTATATAGCCTTACACCCTTTCAAGGAAAAAAATGGCCAAGGTCACAAAATATGGGCCAATTTGAACATTAATAAATGTTTAAATGATAATGTTGTTGTTAAGTGTCATCAAGTCAGTTCTGACTCATAAAAACCCTGTTTCCAAGGTGCAGCTGATACGTTAAAACTCCTTACCTTGTGGTTTGTAGTCCAGTGCTAATCCTACAGTGCCACCCAGAAGTTTTTAAAAAAAGGTAATAGAGTACAATAAATTGACTTTGAAAAAAAATATCCATAGTGATACGCTAAAAAAAAGGAGGGAGAGAATGCTTTTTTAAAAACAAGACTTCAGGTTCTGGTGGCAGCAGAGGCAGAGTCAGGGAGAATA
>NW_006418428.1:0-555 GCF_000296735.1 Chrysochloris asiatica | reverse complement strand
CAATGGGAAGACATATACAAAACCCTAAAAGAAAAAAACTGCCAAACAAAAATCGTCTATCCACCAAACTGTCAATCAAATATGATGTATGATGGTGCAATTAAAACATTCCAGGATAAACTGTTTATCACAGAAGCCAATCCAGCACTTCAAAACATCCTAAAGGGAGGTCTTTGGACTGAAAACCAACAAGAACAGACAAGAACCAGAGATTGATAGGTATGGCAACACCACCTGAAACTCAGACAACGGATATCAGAGTCCAGAACAGAACAAAATTACAACAATGAATTCAAAGGAGCTGGGAGGTCAACCGAAGATAAAAATAATGTCAATGTGAAAAAAGGAAAAATAAAGGAACAGAGATCCAGGTGGTGAGGAGGTCAGGTAGCTAACAGGATACAAGAGATTGTCTTAAATGGAGAGAAAAGTTAATAGACCATAAGGTAACCCCAAAGAAACTTAATACTTCAAAACTGACCATGAAAATGAACTTCCAAGCAGAACATGAAAACTAGAAAAAACTGATGAGAAATAGCACAAAAAACACAAACT
>NW_006418427.1:2371-3687 GCF_000296735.1 Chrysochloris asiatica | reverse complement strand
TGTGGAGAGATTGGGACCCTCCTGCATTGCTGGTGGGACCAAAAAATAGTCCAACCTCTCTGGAAAGCAATATGGTGCTTCCTCAGAAAGTTGGAAATAGAAATACCTTACTATCCAGCAATTCCTCGACTTGGTATTTACCCACAAAAAATATGAGCCATAAAACAAGTAGATATCTGCACACCAATTTTCACAGCAGCAATATTTACAATAGCAAAAAGATGGAGACAGCCAAAGTGCATATCAACTGAAGAATGGACAAACAAACTGCGGTACATACACACAATGGAATATTATGCTACATTGAAGAATAACAAGAAAGCTGCAAGCCACTGCATAACATGGATGAACCTTGAGGACATTATGTTGCGTGAAATTACTCTGTCACAAAAGGAGAAATACTGCATAGGATCACTACTGTAAAAGACTAAGAAAAAGAACCCACACTAAACCTAAAATGAGGCTATAACGTGCCTAGAGAAGAAGGCTTCCTGCGGAATCTCTCTATTACGTATGAACATAGGTGGAATCCTAAACAGCATCTTCAGAGGAGGGAAATTTCCACTTGATAGGACAAGCAGACCAGCCTGGAGAAGCTAGAAGAACAGACGATACTTCTTGATAGAAAGACCAACAGGAAAAATACAAAACAATATAGGCAGACCAACTGATTACTACAAGAAGCAAGTTGCTCACCCAGGAGATATCAAGGTAAGTGGTCAGGTCCCCTCAGAGCAAAACCCCTTCCAAGACTAAGACTCAATGGGAATACATGCTCTGATTGGTGACCACTTCATCACCGATAAGGGGAAAAGAAGGAAAAACAGCAATGAAGCTGTAAGCTAAGCCCTAAAATATTCTATAGAATCCTGTGAACCCTGGTGGAGACCTGGTTGCCCAGCAGTGTGGCAAGACCTGGGGAATCTTGGGCCCATAGTAAGTGACATAGCCACAGTGGACTAGGGTGGAGAGTGAAGCGGCCAGCTGATAAGAAGAGAGGGCATATGAACAAGAACACCCATACTTGCAGATAATAATACTCACTTGACCTGGCTTCAATGACTGGATGATCAGAGTTCAACTAAAAGAAGACAGAAGAGGAAAAAAAGAGTAATCTGATACAATTTGATGAACTTGACCTTTACAGTGAGGATCATTCCCACCCCCTCCATACACAGGGATGGGCAACTTGGACATTGACTACCCAAAATGGGTGGGGGGGGAGGGGCTACAAAGGCAAGAAATGACTGGATTACAAGCTTTCAAGAGGGAACCTAGTTCCAGAGGGGGTGAAGGAAGGTAGAATCTCCACTGAG
>NW_006418427.1:0-528 GCF_000296735.1 Chrysochloris asiatica | reverse complement strand
TGGAGCACAGAGTAGGGAATCGACACAAGATAGTTTGGGTGCTAGGAAGGGGGGCAATACACAAGTAGGGGAAGGGGAATGGAAGAACAAGGCAGATGGGAAAACAATTAGGCAGCTTTTCATTGGCTAAGTGGGACAGAGGTAAATGATGATGTATGCACAACCTTGGAGCAATGGGGTCCTGGGATACAGGGATTGAGACATGGTTGGAATGGGAAAAGTGGGGGGGGGGGGGGGGAAATAATGTTAAGATGCTTGGGTTATTTTTTTAATCTTGGTTTTCCTGGCATACCATTATAAAAATACACACTTGAGAGGGACAGTAAGGAATAGCCAGAAATATCACCATAGAAAGCTTTTAAGTCTGTCTTCTGCCTATAACTGATTGGAAAACCTAAAATGGGGCTATAAAGTGCCCAGTTAAGGAGGTTTCCTGCAGAACCTCTGCATTACATAAGACCATGGCTGGAATCCTAAACCGCATCCAGAATCTTCTATGGTGGGAAATTTCCCCTTGAAAGTACAAGC
>NW_006418426.1:2625-3748 GCF_000296735.1 Chrysochloris asiatica | reverse complement strand
ATGTCCACACCTTTATCTCAGCGGTTCTGCCAGGCGTCTGTGGCCGCTTCGATCTTTCCCCCATGTGGTCTCACCCAAGATGGCGGCTCCTGGAGCAGCTGAGCGTCCCGGACTAGAAAGCAATAGATTTCTTGCTTCTGCCACAAATTCCCCCAGCTGTGAGTCTTCCAACCTTCTAAGTATTCCTTTATATGTGGTTCAGATTTCTGGGACCATCCCCTGAGCCTGCTTGGTCAGGTATTCTGTGTTGTTCTTGGCGGTGCTCTCTGCTATATGTCCACCCAATCCGCCATCTTGTTTGTTCTCCCTCCAAAGAACAAGTTTTGAGAGAATGAAAACATTGTAAACGAAAATGAAAATGAAAATACAACTTATAAAACCGTAGGAGAAAAGGCGGGGCTTTATGGTAGCTAGGGTAGAGGTGCAGTGAAGTTCGCCATCAGCAATACCACAGAATACCAGGCAAAGCAGATCCAGGGCAGAGCTCCAAAACTCAGAACCACATACATTGTTGTTGTTACCATCAAGTCGGTACCGATCCATAGTGGCCTTATACACAGCAGAACGAAACACTGCCCAATCCTGGGCCAACCTCACTACCACGCCTGAGTCCATCGATGCTGCCACTTGGCCAATCCATCTCATTGGAGGTCTTTCTCTTTTTCTCTGACCCTCCACCTTATCAAACATGATATCCGTCTCCAGCGACTGGTCCCTCCTGACAATATGTCCAAAGTATGAGAGACAAAGTTTGGCCATCTTGGCCTCTACAGAGTACTCTGGCTGCACTTCTTCCAAAACGGATCTATCGGTTTTTTTGGCAGCCCATGGCACATCCCATATTTTCTTCCAACACCATCACTTAAAGGCATCAATTCTTATACAGTCTTCCTTATTCACTGTCCAGCTTTTGCATGCATATGAGGTTACTGAAAACAACATGCCTTGGGTCTGGTGCACCTTAGTCCTCAAGCTGACATCTTTGCTCTTCAACACTTTAAAAAGGTCTTGTGCAGCAGATTTGCCTAATGCAATATGTCATTTGATCTCTTGATTGCTGCTTCCATGAGTGTTGATAGATGATCCAAGAAGAATGAAGTCCTTGACAACTTCAATCTTTTCT
>NW_006418426.1:0-1047 GCF_000296735.1 Chrysochloris asiatica | reverse complement strand
CTCCATTCTGGTGACTCTAGAGGGGGTGCCTGAGCTAGTGGACACCCCCCACCTTCACCACTGGTGGGTTCTTCTGCCATGCATGCACACAGATACTCTCAGCCCAAGAGCCGGCACTAAACTGTTGTTTTTTTAAATTACAGGAAAGGTTAGAACAGGGGTGTAGAGAGGGTTTAAAAACAAAACAGGATGAAAATTACATTAAATCCTGAGGTACAGCATAACAACCAACAGTGGCATCTTGAAAT
This sequence comes from Chrysochloris asiatica, assembly GCF_000296735.1. NCBI lineage: Eukaryota > Metazoa > Chordata > Mammalia > Afrosoricida > Chrysochloridae > Chrysochloris > Chrysochloris asiatica. Next base: position 799 of record NW_006418426.1, on the reverse strand, counting down.
CTCTCAGGCAGCTTTGAATGCAAGACGCTGAAACAGGACATTAAGGTCATACTCATATTAGGCTACAGATTTTGTTTTTTTTTTCCTTCTCTCCCTTTTCTACAATTATAGACTACAGTATCCAGTCTTTTTTTTCTTGTTGTTGTTTTGGAGTTTTTTTCTTGTGTTGTTGTTTTTTTTTCTGTTGCTGTTCTGCTGTTTTATGCTCCACCTTCTACCTTTGGGGGACTCTTTCTCTCCCTATATTACCTAAGAAAAGATAGCAACTGCTGCCATATAGTCAAGCTACAATCACACTCAATAAAACACCAAAATCCAGGCAATAACCACTACCAACTGCCATATACTAGGGAAACAGACAACACCTGTGAAAGTTATTCTGAGTAAAGTGACAAGAGTGAAAAGGGAAGCCCACATCATGATCACATCTATCTGGAAGCAATCAGAAAGCATAAAAAATACTAAAACACATATTCAATTAAGTATTAATGCCACAAATAAATACTAAACATGTCCAAGAAGCAAAAGGAGATGATCACATCAGCACATGTCCATAAACAAGATAAAATGTTTGAGACAAATGACCTAGAGGTAGGCCTGAACTCCATTCTGTATGGAGGGCAGGCCTTGGAAATGCCTGAGAAGGAATTCAGAAAAATGAATATAAAATGTTTCAAAACATTTTACAATGGAGTTGAGAAAAATAAGGAAGAAAAGCACAGGAAGGCGCTACAGGAACAATCAAATAAGATAGATACAGCATTGGAAACAATTCAAAACCTAAAGAAAGAGGTCTAAC
>NW_006418425.1:3164-4426 GCF_000296735.1 Chrysochloris asiatica | reverse complement strand
ATGGTAGAAGAATTGATGCCTTTGAGTTGTAGTATTGGAGAATACTAAAAGTTCCATGGGCTGCCAAAAGAACCAATAGATCTGTTTTGGAAGAAGTACAAGCAGAGTGCTCCTTGGAGGCCAAGATTGCTAAACTTCGTCTCTCATAATTTGGACACATTGTCTGGAGAGAGCAGTCGCTGGAGAAGGATGTCATGCTGGGTAAGGTGGAGCGTCAGAGAAAGAGAGGAAGACCCCCAATGAAATGGATCAGCCAGGTGGCATCATTGATGGTGTCAAGTGTGGCAGCAGTAGTGAGGTTGGCCCAGGATAGGACATTGCTTCGTTCTGCTGTGCATGGGGTCGCTATGAGTCGGTTCTGACTGGATGGCACCAGATAACAACAACACATGGTCTGTTCTGGAGAATGTTCCATGTGCACTAGAAAAGAATGTGTATTGTTATGTTGTTTGGTTGAATGCTCTGTACGCATTTATGAGCTCCAGTGAGCTGATTGTGTTGATTAGTTCCTTTGTGTCTTTGTCAAGTTTCTTTCTGGTTGTTCTATCCATTTTTCAAAGCGGTGTATTAAAATTGTCCACTATTGTAGATTAGTCTATTTTTTTCTTCAAATCTGTTAGAGTTTTCTTTATATATATTTTGGAGCTCTTTCATTGGGAAAATAGATATCTAGTATGGTTATGTCATGTTGTTCAATTGTCCCTTTATTCATGAGTTAATGTCCATCTTTATCTATTATGCTGGGTTTTGCCTTAAAGTTTATTTTATCAGAGATTAGTACTGCCATTCTTGTTCATTTTTTTATTGCAATTAGCTCGGTATATATATATTTTTTCTATCATTGGACTTTTTATCCGTTTTTGTCTCTCTGTGTAAGTTATGTCTCTTGCAGATAGTATATTGAAGAATCTTGCTATCTTATCCATTCTGCCACCCTACATCTCTTATCTGGTGCATTTAATCTATTTACATTCATTGTAATTATCAATGTTGTTGTTGTTAGGTGCCATCGAGTCGGTACCGCCCCATAATGACCTTATGCACAGGAGAACGAAACACTGCCTGATCCTGGGTCAACCTCACTACCGTTGCCACACTTGAGTTCATCAATGCTATCACTTGGCTAATCCATGTCATTGTTGGGGGGGGGGAGTCTTCCTCTTTTTCTCTGACCCTCCACCTTACCAGGCATGATAACCTTCTCCTGCCACTGGTCCCTCCTGACAATATGTCCAAAGTATGAGAGACAAACTTTGGCCATC
>NW_006418425.1:0-501 GCF_000296735.1 Chrysochloris asiatica | reverse complement strand
TTTCTTCATGTATGGTGTCTTTATGTCATCCCCAACTCATTAGTGCTCAAAATACCATAATGTTATTTAAGATGATCTTTAAATTCAAGTGGTATATACTGAAGATAATGCATTGGATCTTGTGGACTTGTTTTAATTTCCTTCACCTTCAACTTAACTTTGCACATAGCAATTGATGGTCTTTTCCATGGTCAATCCTTTGGCGTTCTCTGAGTGACAAACTAGAGTGCCTCCAACATCTTTTTCCACAGATGTAGTTCATTTGATTCCTGTGTATTACAGCTAACAAAGTACATATGTAGAGTCACTTATGTGGTTGCAAAAATGCATTTCCAGTTAATAATTCACTGGTCTAGCAAAATTCTTGCATGCATTTTCCCGCATCATTCTGATACCAAGTTTGTATGTTCAATTATTGATCCTTCATTGTTTCCAACATTCATATTCCAAAAATGAATAATTAACAACACATCTTTATTGCAATTCAGTTAATTTCAGACT
>NW_006418424.1:2578-3258 GCF_000296735.1 Chrysochloris asiatica | reverse complement strand
TGTCCATGTACTGAGAGCTACATACATGTTAGACAAGTCCAATATGTTCATATACTGAGAGCTACCTACTTGGCAGATCACTCAAACATATCCTTTTATAGATAGCTAGCTTCATGGCAAAGGATCTCAAAATGTCCACATACTGAGAGCTAGCTACATGGCAGGGTAGTGCACTATTTCCATATACAGAGTTCTAGCTACAAGGTAGATGAGTCCAACTTGTCTATATATAGAGAGCTAGCTACATGGCATAGTCCTGCAACATTTTGAAAAACAGAATTCTAGCTACAAGACAGATGAGTCCAACTTGTCTGTATACAGAGATCTAACTATGTGGGAGGGTAGTGGAACATTTCCATATACAGAGTTCTAGCAACAAGGCAGATGTGTCCAATGTGCCCATATACAGAGGGCTAGCTACATGTCAGAGTAGTCCAATATGTCCATATTCAGGGTACTAGGTACATGGCAGATGTGTCCAACATGTCCATATACTGAGAGCCACATACATGGCAGAGAAGTCCAATATGTTCATATACAGTTACCTAGTTACTTGGCAGGTTAGTGCAACATATCCATATACTGAGTTCTAGCTGCATGGCAGACGAATCCAAAATTTACATATACTGTGAGCTAGCTACATGGCAGGGTAGTGCAACATTTCCATATACAGAGTTCTA
>NW_006418424.1:0-463 GCF_000296735.1 Chrysochloris asiatica | reverse complement strand
ACCTCCATGACAGATAACTCCAAAATATGCATGCACAGAGAGCTAGCTCCATGGCAGTCATGTCCGAAATAAGCATAAACAGAGAGCAAGCTATATGCAGCATAGTTAACATTTCCATATGAAGAGTTCTTGATACATGGTGGATGAGTCAAACAAGTCCATTTACTGAGAGCTATCAACATGGAAGACAAGTCCAATATGTTCATATACAGAGAACTAACATACTTTGCAGGTTAATCCATCATATCCATGCACAGAGAGCTAGCTACATGTGAGACAAGTCCAAAATGTCCATATGCTGAGAGCTAGCTATATTGCAGGGTAGTGCAATATTTCCATATACAGAGTTCTATCTAGAGGGCAGATGAGTCCAACATGTCTGTATACAGAGAGCTAGCTACATGTAAGTGTAGTGCAACATTTCCATTTACAAAGTTCTAGCTACATGGCAGATGTGTCCAAC
>NW_006418423.1:2526-3538 GCF_000296735.1 Chrysochloris asiatica | reverse complement strand
TTTTTTTTCCCCTCTTCTTTCTTCTCCTGGTTGAGCTCCGATCATCCAGTCATCCAGTCCAGGTCATGTGGGTATCATCTGCCAGTGTGGGCACTCCTGCCTCCATCCCTTTTGGGAGCATTTGAATTTGTTTCCATATCATTCTTCTGAATTCTTTCTCAGGCAAATGCAAAACCTGCTCTTTGTCTTCTTGGGAGCTTTTGTCTATCTCCAGCTCATTTGTCTCAGTTACTATTTTCTGCTCTTGGACATGTTTTGAGGTTGTTTGTTGTGTTTGAAATCTTTTGTTTCTCATTTCCAGTAGTTATGTGGTTTTTTTTGTGTGTTTTTTTTAATGCTTAAGTGGATATTTGTTGCTTTGTTTAAGCTTACTGGGTGTCTCCTGGTGGATATGATCAGGAGATGGGCTTCCCTTTTCGCATGCAATGATTAGCTGTTATTGGCTCTTGTCTCAATGGTGGAATATTATGGGGTAAGCTTGTAGGTTGGCTGTATATGGCCACAATTGCTGTGTCTTCTGGGGTAATGAAGGGAGAAAAATCTCCCATCTCCTGGAAAGATGTGTTATCAAAAGGACCAAAGGCAGAAGCAATATAAATGCAGAGACAAAAACCACCACATTGAAACAAAAATTAAACTGTGGCCGACTGTCCCATGCTACACAGGCAGTGTGTGTGCACAGTAGAAGCCTCCAGCAGTCGTTGGGGGTGTCCACTCGCTCAGGCCCCTCCTCTAGTCATCACCGTGGAGGTATGCGGATAGATACTGAGAAGTTAATGGAAGAGAGATTGTCCATTATTTTTGTCTCTGAAGGTCAGTTAGGTATCTGCGTGTGCACGGCATAATTCTTGAGAGAGTTGAGTCCTTTTATATTGGGGTTTTACAGATTGTTCTGTGGTTTGGCTGTCAGTCCTGAAGGCCTGCGTAAGAGGCACAAGGAACTCCGGTAGCGCAGTGGCCATGAATCAGGCTGCAAACCTCAAGGTCAGCAGCCCAAAACCACCAGCTGTTC
>NW_006418423.1:0-646 GCF_000296735.1 Chrysochloris asiatica | reverse complement strand
CATTATATGTGTAAATTGCTTTTAGGCCGTATTGACATTTTCACAATGTTAAGTCTTCCTATCCAGTAGCATGGTACATTCTTCCATTTTTGTAGTTCTCTTTTGGTTTCTTATAGTAGTGTTTTATAGTTTTCTTTGTATAAATCCTTTGTTTCTCTGGTTACATTTATTCCTAGATATTTCATCTTTTGGACGTGTATTGTCCTTTTCAGCGCTGTCGTTTTTGGTAATGAGGAATCCATCTGAGTTTTCTATGTTGATCTTATACCCTGCCACTCTGCTGAGTCTTCCAATAATGTCTAGTAGCTTTTTTTACTGAGTCTTTGGGCTTTTCTATGTATAGGATCATATCATCTGCAAATAGAGTTTTATTTCCTCTTTGCCAATTTGGATGCCTTTAATTTCCCTGTGTTGCCAAAAAGATCTTGCTAAGACATCCAGGACAATATTGAATAGGAGTGGTGACAAAGGGCATCCTTGTCTGGTTCCCATTCGCAGAGGGAAGGCTTTCCGTTTTTCTTCGTTGAGAGTAATGTACGCTGTTGGTTTTGTATGTATGCTCTTAATTATATTGAGGACTTTCCCTTCAATTTCTACTTCGTTGACTATTTTTATCAAGAATGGATGTTGGATTTTGTCAAATGCC
>NW_006418422.1:2437-3468 GCF_000296735.1 Chrysochloris asiatica | reverse complement strand
GTGTACAAAAGCAAGCAAATCAACTTAAGCTCTGACCTCTCAGCAGAAACCATGCAGGCAAGAAGGCAATGGACTGATACATATAAAACCCTTAAAGAAAAACCAAAACAAAAAACTGCCAACCAAGAATTGTCTACCCAGCAAAACTCTCAATCAAATCCAATGGTGCAATCAAAACATTCCAGGATAAACAGAAGCTGACACATTTCTTAAAAGCCAATCCAGCACTTTAAAACAATAAAAGAGAGTTATTTGGAATGAAATACTACAAGAGCAGACAAAAACCAGAGATTGCCAGATGTGGCAACATCACCAGGAATTCAGAACAGAACAAAATTACAGCAATGAATTCATAGGATCTGTGAGGCCACTCAAAGATCAAAATAATAAAAATGTCAAAGAAACAGGAAAGTATAGAAACAGAGATCCAAGTGGTGAGGAGTTCGGGTTGATTGCAGAATACAATAGACTGCCTTAAATGGAACCAAAAATTAGTAAACTATAGGGTAACCTCAAAGAAAGTTAATATTTCACAACTTACTATGAAATGAATATCCAATGACACCAATTAATTCATACCTATCGATAATTACACTGACTATCAATAGATTAAATGCATCAGTGAAGAGATAGAGAGTAGCAGACTGGATAAGAAAACAAAACCCTTCAATATGCTGCCTGCAAGAGACACACTTTGCACACATAGACAAAAACAGACTAAAAGATAAAGAGTATATATATATATTTAATGGCAATAAAAAACAAACTGGAGTGGCAATACTGATAGCTGGTAAAATATGCTTTTAAGACAAAAGCCAACATAAGAGATTAAGAAGCACACTATCTCATGATTAAAGGGTCAATCAAAATATCCATGATAACAATGAAATAGTACCAAGAAAGATTTATAGATCAATGGAATAGAATCAGGAATCCAGAAATTATCCCATCCACAAGAAGTCAACTGATTTACAACAAAGGATATAAGTATATTGCATGGGGAGGAGCTAGTATATTCAACAGATGATGCT
>NW_006418422.1:0-522 GCF_000296735.1 Chrysochloris asiatica | reverse complement strand
AAGAATAACAAGAAAGCTCAAGTCACCTCATAACATGGATGAACCTTGAGGGCATTATGCTGAGTGAAATTAGTCAGTCAAAAGGAGAAATATTTCATAAGACCATTATTATAAAAGCTTAAGAAAAAGTACTCACACTACAAGGGGGAAAATATTATTAACTGGTTAACAGGATATATGGCATGGGGTGACGGGACAGAGGGGAAGGTGGAGCACAGGATAAGGAATAGACACAGGATACTTTGGGTGCTGGATGATGGGCAATACACAAGAATGGGAAGGGAAATGGAAGAACAAGTAGGATGGGAGAACATTTAGGCAGTTGTCGGTGCACTAAGTGGGACAGAGGTAAATAGTGATGTATGCTCATCCTTGGGACAACAAGGCTCTGGGATACAGGATTTGAGGCATTGTGGAATGGGTAAAGAGGGGAAATAATATTAAGATGTTTGGCTATCTTTTGAATCTTGGTTTCTCTTGACTACTATTGTAAAAGAGATGCTTGAGGCAGAGAGAAAGGAA
>NW_006418421.1:3130-3670 GCF_000296735.1 Chrysochloris asiatica | reverse complement strand
TATCTTATGATCCAGCAGTTCCTCTACTAGGTATTTACCCGCAAGAAATACGAGCCATAACATGAGTAGATATATGCACACCAATGTTCATAACACCACTATTTACAATAGCAAAAAGATGGAGACAGCCTAAATTCCCATCGGTTGAAGAATGGATAAACAAACTGTGGTACATACACACAATGGAATATTATTCTACTTTGAAGAACAACAAGAAAGTTACAAACCACCGCATAACATGGATGAACCTTGAGGATATTATGCTAAGTGAAATTAGTCAGTCACAAAAGGAGAAATACTACATAGGACCATTATTGTTAAAGACTAAGAAAAAGAACCCACACAAAAGGGGGAAAAAACACAAATATATATATATATATATAATTGCTGATCACAGGGTTGAATGGGATGAGAGGAAGGAAGGAAGAGAGAGGAAAACAAGCACAGGGTAGGGAACAGACATAAGAAAGCTTGGGTGCTGGGGTGCGAGAAATACACAAGAATGGGGAGAGGAGTGGAAGAACAAGGCTGATGGGAGAA
>NW_006418421.1:0-1751 GCF_000296735.1 Chrysochloris asiatica | reverse complement strand
GGTCCCTTGGACCATCAAGTGAGAAGAGTGGAGAGTGTGACCCTACCCAGAGAGGTAGTGACTCCAGGGATAGAGACAGAGAACATGACATGGACAGATGGAGTGGCTGGGGACACTGGACTCAGGGAGGGAGAGGGGCTGTGTGCTGACAGTTGAGTAGGGGGAGCTGTGGGGTGCATCCTTTGGTTATTTGATGAAGCATGGAGGGGATTGTGAACATTGCGATGAAATGAAATATGATAGGATAAATGTAAAACTGATGTTCTCCCATGTAAAACCACATAAATCACAAAGAAACTTTAAAAACAAAAGATTGTAGGGATAATTAAATGGTTATTTTTAACAAATTTCTGGTGACTGAGTCTGGGGTGGCATAAGACTGAGAAACTACTGGGGATTTCAATCATAAGTGGGGCACCATATTTACTCAATGTTGCACTCCAGAAACCCTACTAAATTTTCTCATTGAAAATCTAAGAAAAAATTCTTGCAAACCAGGGTAAGGAAGAGTAATTGTAGCCATCTTGAAACTGGTTCAGATTTTTCTTTCAACAAAGTTCAAGTATATAATAAGCATAAATTTTGGTGAATGCGAGTAAGAAACCTTATACTAGTAGCCTGGAAAATACAACACATCTCCAAATTTTTTTGATACACCCAAGGAAATAAAACAAGCAAAAAACAAAACACAATGATTTAACACCACATCCAAATGCTTTTAATATAAAAATTGTGGATGATTATTCATACTTGATGAACTGGTTGACTCCATTGCCTTATGAAAGACATTGGTTATGACTTTCATTTTATATAAAACACAGAAGCTTAGACACAACAAATCTTCAGAAAGAAAAATTAGACTTAGTTCAAAATTTAAATTTATGAAATACCATAGAGTATGGCGCTATGTGTTAATATGCCAGACTACAAAGCCGTTTGAACTGCAAAGTCAGTGGTTCAAGCTCATCAGCTGCTCCTCAGAAACCCTATACAGGGTCGCTATGGGTCAGAACCAACTCGACGGCACTTAACAATAGCAGCAACAAAATCACATGGGAACCCAGTATTTTGCATGCATTTGTTGTTGTGAAGTGCCGTCAAATAAGTTACAACTTAGAGTGACCCTATAAAAGGTTCTGAAGAGCAGGTGATCTGTTTGAATCACTGGCCTTGTAGATAGTGGTCAAGTGTTTATCTTACAGAGCCACAACAGGATTCTTTTGCATACATTAATCCTCTGTGGAGGTGCATTATCAACTGTGAATCCAGTTCATAATGAGGCCTCACAACATTGTTGTTGTTGTCAGGTCCCATTGAGTCGGAACAGATTCAAAGCAACCCCATGCACAGCAGAATGAAACAATGTCTAATCCTGGGCCAACCTCACCACCGCTGCCACACTTGAATCCATCAATGATGCCACCTGACCAATCCATTTCGTTGGGGGTCTTTATCTTTTTCTCTGACCCTCCACCTTACCCAGCATGACATCCTTCTCCATCGACTGTTCCCTCCGGACAATATGTCAAAAGTATGAGAGATGAAGCTTAGCCATCTTGGCCTCCAAGAGCACTCTGGCTGCACTTCTTCCAAAACAGATATATTGGTTCTTCTGGCAGTCCATGGCACTTTTAGTATTCTCTTCCAACACCACAACTCAAAGGTATCACTTCTTCTACGATCTTCCTTATTCACTGTCCAGCTTTCGCATACATATGAAGTTATTGAAAATACCATAGCTTGGGTCAGGC
>NW_006418420.1:2295-3560 GCF_000296735.1 Chrysochloris asiatica | reverse complement strand
TAAACATTCAAAAGTAATCTACATATCCTTCTTCCTAATCTATCTTAGTCTGGAATCTCAGCTGAAACCAATACACCATGGGTTACTCTGCTGGTATTTAAAATACTGGTGGCATAGCTTCCAGCTTCACAGAAACACAAAAGTCACAGCGGTACATCACACTGACAGACTATTAGTGGATGTTCTTTGTAGGCATCTGTATATTTTCCTATCACAGACAACACTGCACTTCAAGATAGATCTTGAAATGTTCTTTTTGATGCTCCATTTAGTAAAATTACTCTTGAATTTGTCGTCCTAGGTATAGTAAACCATACGATTATCTGATTCCAAATGACTAATACCAGTCCTTTTCAGGTCACTAATGCCTTGTATATCAATCTTTATATATTCCATTTCATTTTTAACTAGTCCAAATTCTCTTAGATTCATACTTTGGGCATTCCATGTTTATTAATGTGTATTTACAACTGGCTCTCCTCATTTTGAGTTCTGACTCAACAGCAAATGAAAATCACAAAGCTTTCTTTCATGCCATTAATGTCAACTCTACATTGAGGAGCCAGCCCTTCTCTAGTCCTTTTTTTAAGTTACTCCATACCTGAAGAACTCATATTTCAGCACTATATCTGCCAATGATTTGCTGCTATTCATAATGTGTTTCTTTTCCATCACTTTAACTGACAATATTCTTTTAATACTCATAGGGTTTTCATTGGCTAATCATTCAGAAATAGTCTGCCTCTTCTTCCTAGTCTGCCTTAGTATAAAAGTTCCAATGATACTTCTCCAACATGGGAAACCCTGCTGGTATTTAAAATACCAGTTTCATAGTTTACTACTTCACAGCAACAATCAAGTCACCCTAGCATGACAAACTGACCAATGAGTGGTAAATCCCTTGTCTCAGGTAATGACTAATAAACCATTTTTTTCTGTATGGTTTTTTGTTTATTCTGTTGTTGTTCTTAGGTGCCATTGAGTTGGAACCAACTAAAAACAACCCTATGTACAACAGAAAGAAACACTGCCTGGTCCTGGGCCAATCTCACAATCCTTGCTAAGTCTGAGCTCATTGTATCCACCATTGTGACAATCCATCTTGTTTGGAGGTGGTCTCCCTCTTTTTCCCTGATCCTTCACTTTGCCAAACATGATATCCTTCTCCAGTAATTTGTCACTTCTGAAAACATGTCTGAAGTATGAGAGATGAAATTTGGCCATCCTGGCTTCCAAGGGGCACACTGGCTATACTTCTTCCAATA
>NW_006418420.1:0-405 GCF_000296735.1 Chrysochloris asiatica | reverse complement strand
CATTCCAGAACAAGAAGAATCACACAAGTCCACACAAGAAATAGTTGAAGAACTGCTTGAAGAAAAATTCTCTAACATCCTGAAAAGTGAAAAGATAAACAATTAAGAAGCTCACCGAACCTCAGGAAGGATAGATCCAAAAAGATAATCACTGAGACATATCATAATCATGCTCTCTAAAATCAGAGATAAGGAAACACTCCTGAAAGCAGCTAAGGAAAACAGAAATGTTACATACAAAGGCAAGCAAGTAAGATTTAGCTCGGCTCGCTCAGCAGAAACCATGAAAGCAAGAAGGAAATGGGGAGACAAATAAAAAGCCCTGAAAGAAAAAACTGCCAACCAAGAACTCTTTATCTGGCAAAGTTATCAATCAAATATGATGGTATAATTGAAACATTCCAG
>NW_006418419.1:3932-4513 GCF_000296735.1 Chrysochloris asiatica | reverse complement strand
CAAAATGTTGCAGTACTCTGCCATGTAGCTAGCTCTCTGTATATGGACATGTTGGACTTCTCTGCCATGTAGCTAGTTCTCAGTATATGGTCACCTTGCATTCATCTGCCATGGAGCTAGAATTCTGTATATGGAAATGTGGCACTACTCTTCCGTGTTGCTAGCTATGTGTATATGGACATATTGGACTCGTCTGCCATGTAGCTAGCTCTCTGTGCATGCATATGTTTGACTGTTATGCCATGTAGTAGCTCTCTGTATATGAACATGTTGGACTTGTCTGCCATGAAGCTAGGTCACTGTATATGGTTATTTTGGACTCATCAGACATATAGACAGCTCTCTCTGCATGAACATGTTGGATTCATCTGCCTTGTAGCAAATTTTCGATGTATACACATATTGGACTCAACAGCCATGTAGCTAAATCTCAATATATGGACATATTGGACTCATCTGCCATGTAGCTCGTACTATGTATATGGGCATGTTGGACTTCTCTGCCATGTAGCTAGCTCTCAAAATATGGACATGTTGTACTCATCTATCATGTAGCTAGAACTCTCTATATGGAAATGTTG
>NW_006418419.1:0-967 GCF_000296735.1 Chrysochloris asiatica | reverse complement strand
CTGCGGTTTTGCTAGCTCTGTGTATATGGACATATTGGACTCATCTGGTATGAAGCTAGCTCTCTGTGCATGGATATGTTGGACTGATCTGCTAAGTAGGTAGCTCTCTGTATATAAACATGTTGCACTTGTCTGCCATGTAGCCAGCTATCTGTGTATGAACATGGTGGACTCATCTGCCTTGCAGCTAGTCCTCTATATATACACATGTTGGACTCTTCTGCCATGTAGATAACTCTCAGTATATGGACATATTGGGCTCATCTCCAATGTAGCTAATACTTTGTATATGGACATGTTGTACTACTCTACCATGTACCTAGCTCTCAGTATATGGACATTTTGGACTTGTCTGCCAAGTAGCTAACTCTCTGTGCAAGGATACGTTGGACTTCTCTGCCATGTAGATAGCTCTCAGTATATGGACACATTGGGCTCATCTCCCAAGGAGCTAGGTCTCTGTATATGGAAATGTGGCACTACTCTGACTTGTTGTTAGCTCTGTGTATATGGACATATTGGACTTGTCTGCATTGTAGCTAGCTCTCTGTGCATGGATATGTTGGACTGATTTGCCATGTAGGTATCTCTCTGTATATGAACCTGTTGGACTTGTCTGCCATGTAGCTAGAACACTGTATATGGATATGTTGGATTCATCCACCATGTAGCCAGCTCTCTCTGCATGAACATGTTGGACTCATCAGCCTTGTAGCTAGTCCTCTATATAAACACATGTTGGACTCATCAGCCATGTAGCTAAATCTCAGTATATGAACAAGTTTGACTCATCTGCCATGTAGCTAGTACTCTGTATATGGACATGTTGTACCTCTCTGCCATGTAGCTTGCTCTCAGTATATGGACACGTTGGACTCATCTGCATTGGAGCTAGATCTCTGTATATGGAAAAGTGGCACTACTATACCATTTCACTAGCTCTCTGTATATGGACATTTTGGACTCG
>NW_006418418.1:2610-3540 GCF_000296735.1 Chrysochloris asiatica | reverse complement strand
TTATTAATAATGTGCAATATGCAGATGATACAACCTTGCTTGCTGAAAGTGAAGAGGACTTGAAATACTTACTGTTGAATATCAAAGACTACATATAGTCTTTAGTAGGAATTATAACTCAATGTAAAGAAAACAGAGTTCCTCACAACTGCACCAGTAAAAACCATCATGATAAATTGAGAAAAGAATGAAGTTGGCAAAGACTGCATTTTGCTTGAATCCACAATCAACATTCATGAAAGCAGCAGTGAAGAAATCAAAAGATGTATGACATTAGGCAGATCTGTTGCAAAAGACCTCTCTAAAGTATTTAAGAGGAAAGATGCCAGTTTGAGAAAAAAGGTGCACCTGACCCAAGCCATGGTGTTTCAGTTGTCTCATATGAATGTAAAATTTGCTGTGAATAAAGAAAACGGGGGGATAATTGATGCATTTGAATTATAGTGTTGGTTAAGAGTATTGAAAGTACCATGGTCAGTCAGAACAACAAACAAATCTCTTTTGGAAGAAGTACATCCAGCCTTATAATCAAGGATGGTGAGACTCTTGTCTCTTTGTGTGCACACATTATCAGGAGGGACCAGACCCTGGAGAAGGACATGATGCTTGGTAAAGTGGAGGGTGTGCGAAAAAGAGGATGACCCACAATGAGATGGCACGGTGGCAGCAGTGATAGGCATAACAACAATGGTGAGGTTGGTGTTAAATGGAGCAGTGTTTCATTCCATTGGACATAAGGTCACTATGAACCAGTTACGACTTAATGGCACCTAACAACATCGGGACACAGACAATGTTTTACTTTCACCTTTGGTAAGTAACATTTGGAGCCTTAAAAGTCCATGACTGTGAGCACTGAGTGGCTACTAATTTGCTACCCCTGCTAGAGAGTAAGATCCCCTAAGAACTTGATTGAACCTCAGCATAGTG
>NW_006418418.1:0-1005 GCF_000296735.1 Chrysochloris asiatica | reverse complement strand
CATAGTTCAGCTCATTTTTCAGCCCCAAATAGATAAACCTCCCAAAATCCAATGCAACTGAGTCAATTCTGAGTCACAGCAACCCTGTATAGGGTTTCTAATGCTGTAAATCTTTACAGGAGTTAACAGCCTTATTTTTCTCCCTTGGAGTGGCTGGTGGGCTTGAACTGCCAACCTTGCTGTTTTTATCATACACATCACCAGAACTCCTTGTCAATAACATTGTTGTTGTTGTGTGACTTTGAGCCAGTGTTGACTCATATCAGCCCTGTGTATAGTTTCCAAGAGGGGCTGATGGGTTTGAACTGGTGATCTTGCAGTTAGCAGCACAGTGCTTAACCTATGCAGAGACAAAAACACTAGTAAGGTACACATAGCATAGAATAGCTAAGCATTCAAGATCAAAAGGGCAGTATTTACCTAAGGACAAAGTTCAGAAGGGTTGGGAAAGAAGGAGGAATGGGAAGAAGTCCAGGGAGGAAGTGGGATAAGTGATGTTACAATGAAAGGACTACAATCATTGAGATGAAACGAACTGCATGATTTGTTTAATGTAAAACTGATGCTCTACTTTGTAAGCCTTCACTCAATTCACAACAAAAAGGTTGTTTTTTTTTTTAAAAAAAAGCAATTCAGACTATAGTAAGTGTTATCAAATATGTAGGAAAATTGAAACCACCATCTATTGCAAGTTTGGAAAGTGGTCTAGTAGCTCCTTAAAATGCTAAATGTAGATATAGCCACTCCACTTCTAGGTATCTAACTAAAAGAAATGAAAGCATATGTCCACATGAAAACTTGTTCACAAACATTCATAGCAGTAGCATTTATATAGCAAAAAAAAAAGTGGGGTGGGGAGGAAACTATCGGAATGCCTATTAAATGTTGAATAGAGTATGGTGCATCCACACAATAGAATAGGACTCGACAACAGCAACAACAATAATAAAGTACTGATTTAGTTGTTATTAAGTGCTATCGAGTCAGTTCCGACTCATAGCGACC
>NW_006418417.1:0-1698 GCF_000296735.1 Chrysochloris asiatica | reverse complement strand
GTTGATGATGCATGGAGGGGATTGGAACCATGGCAATGAAATGATATACGATGGAATGAATGTAAAACTAAAGTTCTCTCATGTAAACTATCATAATTACAATAAAACTTTAAAAAACAAAAACAACAACAACAAAAAAACCCATATAGCAGTGTTGATTTCAAAGATAGCACTAGTGGAAAATTCACCAGTGATTCAAGAATAATATACTTTTAAGAAACACTCTCTTCCTGTTTGTCACTGTATGCAGTGTTATTTGCAGTAATCATCTCAGGAAATTCTGGTGTCCAATGGCCTTTTTTCCTGTAATTGTTCCCACTCTGTATAAACTTGAGAATGTTTTCCATCATAAATGTCTGGAAAATGCTGTTTCCTTTTGAAATTAACACTTTTGTTTATATTTGAGGGAATTGGGACCAGGGCAATTCCAAACCCAGGTTTGAACCCAGTAATGTTCTTTCCAAGTAAATCTTTCTATATCAGGGAGACTGGAGGTCTTATTTCAGTTCTCAAATGAAAATAAACTTCTTCATTTCTCTTGCCACGTACAATATAATTTAAAATTGATAAAAATGTAAACGTTAAAAATATGGAGAATAAGGTATGGACAACATCGCAAAGTATGAGTATTCCGGAACACTACTTGTGCTCCTGAGGAAATCTGTACCTGGACCAAGAGGCAGTTGTTTGAACAGAACATGAAAACGTTGCATGTTTTAAAATTAAGAAAGGTGTGCGACAAGGTTGTATTGTTTCACCATACTCATTCAACTTGTATGCTGAACAAATCATCTGAGAAATTGGGTTCTATGAAGAAAAATGTGGCTTCAGGATTAGAGGAAGACTCATTAACAACATGCGATATGCAGATGATACAACCTTGCTCGCTGAAAGTGAAGAGGACTTTAAATATTTACTGATGATGATCAAAGAGCACAACCTTCATTATGGATTACATCTCAATGTAAAGAAAACAAAAACCCTCACCATTGGACTAATAAACAACATTCTTATCAATGGAGAAAAGATTGAAGTTGTCAAGGACTTCATTCTTCTTGGATCAACTGTCAACACTCATGGAAGCAGCAGTCAAAATTTCAAACGACGTATTGCATTAGGCAAATGTGCTGCACAAGACCTTTTTAAAGTTTTGAAGATCAAAGATGTCAGCTTGAGGACTAAGGTGCACCTGGCCCAAGCCATGGTATTTTTACTACCTTGGTCAGGAATACCTGGTTCCTGTGCCCTTGCCTGGCCAGCTTTCTTCCAAGCTTGCCTGGGTCTCAGTCCTGGTGGAGGCTAGCACTTTACAAGCAAGGTCTGCTTCTTCTAGCTCCTGGGCTGGGCTGTGGGCATTGTACACAAGTGAGAAGTTCCTTTCCTTCACTTCCCTAATCCCTTTGTTGGAGCATTTCAGCCATTTGCTACCTCAATTCCACCTCTGTTGGACAGGGCTGGGGGCAGCACCAGCCTCATGCTTCCTGCCAACCAGTCCCACTCCCAGATGGATGAACACTTTGCTGGCAGTTGATAGCAGAGGATACTCAATATGAGAGACTTCTCCTTCCACCCATGGCTGGACTGACCTCTCCCTACTGCAACTAGTTGCTTTGGCCATCCATTTGAGAGGCGTCAGGACAGGGTGTGTACTCCTGTGCCTACAGGGAGTTGCCCCAACCCACCTACTCTCTTTTATCC
>NW_006418416.1:3208-3798 GCF_000296735.1 Chrysochloris asiatica | reverse complement strand
TGCCATGTAGCTACCTCTCTGTACATGGCTAGGATTGACTGATCTGCCAATTAGGAAGATGTCTGTATATGAACATATTGGACATGTCTGCCTTGTAGCTTGCCCTCAGTTTATGCTCATGTTGGACTCATCAGCCAGGTAGCTAGTACCATGTATATGGACATGTTGGACTAATATGTCATGTAGCTAGCTCCGAGTAAATGGACAAGTTGGACACATCTGCCTTGTAGCTAGAACACTTTATATGGAAATGTGGCACTTCCGTGCCATGTAGCTAATTCTCTGTACTTGGATATGATAGACTGTTGTGCCAAGAAGGTAGCTCTCTATAGATGAACACATTGGAATTTTCTGCCATGGAGCTAGCTCTCAGTATATGGACATGGTGGACTCATCTGCCGTGTAGCTAGTATCTTGTATATGGACATGTTAGACTACTCTACCATGTAGCTCGTTCTCAGTATATGGACACGATGGACACATCTGCCATGTAGCTAGAACTCTGTATATGGAAATGTTGCACTACCCTGCCATGTAGCTGGCTCTCTATTTATGGGCATTTTGGATTTGTCTGCCATGTAGCTAGCTCT
>NW_006418416.1:0-489 GCF_000296735.1 Chrysochloris asiatica | reverse complement strand
TTGAATATTTAAATGTTGAACTACTGCCATTTTGCTAACTCTCTGTATATAGACAAGTTGTACTCATCTGCCTTGAAGGTAGAACTCTGTATATGGAAATGCTGCACTACTCTGCCATGTGGCTAGCTCTCTATATATGAACATTTTGGACTTATCTTCCATGAGGCTAGCTCTCTGTACATGGATATGTTAGACTGATATACCATGTAGCTAGCTCTCTGTATATGGACATTTTGAACTTCTCTGCCATGTAGCTAAAACTCTGTACATGGATATGTTGAACTGATATGCAATGTAGCTAGCTCTCTGTATATAACATGTTAGACTCATCTGCCATGTAGGTAGTACCATGTATATGGACATGATGGACTACTCTGCAGAGTAGTTAGCTCTCAGTATATGGACACGTTGGACATATCTGCCATGAATCTAGAATTCTGCATATAGAAATGTTGTACTACTCTGCCATGTAGCTAGCTCTCTTTGTAT
>NW_006418415.1:0-3638 GCF_000296735.1 Chrysochloris asiatica | reverse complement strand
CAACACTGTTTAGGGTTTCTGAGGAGTGAATGGCAAACTTCAGCTGTCAACCTTGAGGTTCAAACTGACTTTGCAGTCCAGCACATTAACCCATAGCACCACACCAGAACTCCAGTCTTCCTTGTAGGTGTATGAACATTATCCTATAACAGACAGCGTTGTACTTCAAGACAGATCTTAATACATTCTTTTTGATGATGAATGTGATGCCATTCCTCTTCAATTTGTCATTCCCAGGAAGTAAACCATGTGATTGTCTGATTCAAAATGGCCAACACCCATCCATTTCAGCTCACTGATAATGTCGATGTTTCTGCGTTCCTTTTCATTTTTGACAATTTCCAATTTTCTTAGATTCATATTTCATACATTCCATGTTGTGATTATTAATGGGTGTTTACAGCTGTCTCTCTTCATCTTGAGTTTTGTCTCATAAGCAAATGAAGGTCCTGAGGGCTTTAGTCCAATCACATCCTCATGATCAACTCTACTTTGAGGAGGCATGCCTTCCCCAGCAGTATTTTCAGTGTCATTCAAGTTGAGGGGCTCATCTTCCGGCACTATATCCGACAATATTCTGGAGCTCTTCATCATAGTTCAATACTCAATATTCTGGGGCCAACAATGTTACACTGTTATTCATAAGGCTTTCAGTGACTAAGTATTTGGAAGTAGTCCATCTCTCCTTCTTCCTAGTATGTCTTCTTCTGCAAGCTCAGCTGAAACCTGTCCACCTGTCCATGGATGACCCTGCAGGAATTTAAAATATCCATGGCATAGATTCCAGAATTATAGCAACATGCAAACCACCATAGTATGACAAACTGACAGATAGGTGGTACAGAAAAATGAATGCTCCCAATTAAACTATGAAATATTTTCAGTAGTGAGATAGATCCAAAAATTAAAAAAAAAAGTATTAAAATGCCTAAAAAGTGCCTTAGACTATATGGACTACACTAATCATATTTGTTTCCTAACTATGTGCTTTGCTCTATCATATTCAGGGAAAACTGTAGGTAGGTAGAAACACATTAACTCCTATATTGATCAAAACTATCTGGGAACTTCTGGATCCCTCTCCTGGCCTGCTGAAAGGATCAAGATTGTGGATTAAACTAAACCAGGCAACAAAAATACACAAAACTCTCCTCGGCTAGTTCTGTGGATATTTGGGAGTTATAGGAAGAGAAGTGCTTCTCTGACTATAGGCCTTGCATCTCTCCTTCAATTGCTCATTTCAACATGCCCTCTCAGTGCCCGCGATCATCTTCCCTGATGCCTTCTCAGCACCCATCACCGGCAGGAGTTAATTCTTCAGCCCTCTGGCTGGGGTAAGTCCCCTCTTGTGGCTGCCCTGGGTATGGAGATTTGGACCCCGGAAATCAGGACATAGTGTAGTGGTTATGAATCCGGCTCTGAACCTTAAGGTTAGCGGTTCGAAACTACCAGCTGCTCCGAGGGAGAAAGATGAGGCTTTCTGCTCCTGTAAAGATTTACACCCTCGGAAACCCTGTACAGGGTCGCTATGGGTCGGAACCAACTCAACGGCACTTTACAACAACATCCCTAGAATGAGCGAGGGGAAGATCAGTGGAAGACCTATCTGATACATTACTGGGTTTTCTCTTCTGTGATGGCAAAGTGGGTTGATGTATTAATGTTTTTCATATTTTTAAAAGTAGAAGTGTGTGTGTGTGTGTGTGTGTGTGTGAATGCTATTGACCCTAAAATTGATTCTTGGTAAAAAGTATAAAGCATTGAGGAGATCATTTGGTATATTAGAAAGGAATAAATCATTGCAAGCACCATAAGATAGGTTTGTTGTTAAGCGCCTTCAAGTCGGTTACAACTCATAGGGACTCTGTATAAAGTTTCCCAGGAGCAACTGGTGAGTTTGAACTGCTGACCTTGCATTCAAACTGACCTGTGATCCAATGCATAATCTTGCAATGCCACACCTGAACTCCTAAGATAGGTTTGGTAACAGTTGGTGACAGTAAAATTAACCATTTTTTCCCCCTTTCTTTCTTTTCCAAGTGTGTACATGGTTGTCAGGGAATGATGAAGTATCGTGTGTTTTTGGTGCAGCAAAGCATTTGTCAAGTCACCCATAATATCCTTGAGAACTTGATGAAGAAATATGTACCCGATAACAATATTAAGTGAATTTAAGATTCAAGGCTGATGAAATAAATTAAGCAGAGCTCTATCCTTGGTCCACTAAAGTTTATCTTTTTTATATATGACTTGATTGAAGACGTGATAGCACACATTTGTCTGTTTTGAATGTGGCCAAAGCTGGCAGGACTCAAGGGCATTATGGTCACATTTCATCAACTGTAAGATACTGACTAACTTGACATCAGGGCAAAAATAAATAAATAAATAAAAATAAAACATTTCATTAAAAATAGAATTTTTGCATTTAGATGTAATTCAAATAGGTATGGTGTATGCACCATTGAAATGTCTCAAAAAAAAAAGTCTTGAGAATTTTAGATGATCTAAAATTTTTTCATAATTATAATCATAATTGCTAAACAGCTGAAAGTATTAGAATGCTACAAGGAGACTCGCTAGCTCCTTTAATAAAGTAAGTCTCTAATTTTTAGGGTTTGGCAGTGGAATCTCCAGATTGGACCTCACACCTCTACTCTTATCCTTTACAAGATTACACTGGCGCCACCAAGCTGCACCTCATATACACTCTGGCACAAGCTAGGAGCTAACTAAAGGCTCCAGGATAGCTGGAGGGAATTTCAACACAAAGAGTTTATTACCCATACAATCTGCCTCTAGCAATTAACTGGTATCTGTGCACAAAGAAAGCCCTTGCTCTCCTCCTGAAGCCCCCTGTGGATATGACCCCTGGCCAGCCATAAGGCTGTACTTCTTGCCTCCTACCCAGTGTGCCTTCATGTACAGTACCTGTTGTCCCCATAAATGCAGAGCACCCTAAATACTTTCAAAGGGTAAGTATGCTGAGGATTCATTTGTTTCTCATGGGAGATCCCCCTCCAAGTTATAATTCTGTTCCCAGAATATATCACATTTTCCCTAAATCACTGACACTGGGAATAACAACTTCATTGAAAGGAGACACCAGCCCCAATTCCCACTCCTGTGATAGGTCGTACAGTATAGTTTGGTATCACCAGAACAGTCATGCCATACAACATTAATATAAGATGAACCTATAATGGGCGGGGCAAGGATATTCCTTCCATAAAAACGATATTATTATTTGCATTAAGAAATAATGTCAATGATTTGTGGCTGATCAAATCTGAAGTGTTATATTCCGTTGTGTACATTAGAATGCAAGAGAAACTTTGACAAAGTGCTGTGGTTCCCCCAGGGCACCAAGTTGAAGAAACTGGGAAAGGAAATACCAATAACAGAGAACAATGCAGGAAGATAGAGAACCTCTCTTCAGATGCCATTTAGATGAGGAAGCACCTGAACTATGTCTGGGCAATGTGACTTCTAAGACTCTTTCCATCTCAATGATTTCTGAATCTTTGGCTTGTTAGATGCTGTTCTAGAGGAAAGTACTAAGAACAATAGTTCCAAGATACAAGAAAGTTGACTTTGGTTCAATATGATTGTTGTTGTTGTTAAGTGCCGTGGAATCA
>NW_006418414.1:2541-3254 GCF_000296735.1 Chrysochloris asiatica | reverse complement strand
ATCCATAGGTGTAGGTCAAGTTCATCAAATTGTATCAGATTACTTTTTTTCCTCTTCTTTCTTCTTCTAGTTGAGCTCTGATCATCCAGTCATTGGAGTCAGGTCAAATGGGTATTATACGTAAGTGTGGGTGTACTTATAAATATGCCCTCTCTTCTTATCAGCTGGGTGTTTCACTCTCCACTCTAGTCCTCTGTGGCTATGTCACTGACTCTGGGTCCAAGAGTCCCCTGGACTTGTCACACTGCTGGCCAACCAGGTCTCCATCCAGGTTCACAGTAGTCTATTGAGCATTGTAGTGTTTAGCTTGCAGCTTCATTGCTGCTTTTCCCTCACTTCCCTTTATCGGTGATGAATGTGGTCACCAATCAGAGCGTATATTCCCATTGAGTCTTAGTCTTAGAAGGGGGTTTGCCCTGAGGGGGACCCAACCACTTGCCTAGATGTCTCCTGGGTGAGCCACTTGTTTGTTCTTGTAGTAATCAGTCAGTCTGCCTATATTGTTTTGGATTTTTCCTGTCAGTCTTTCTTCAAGAAGTATCCTTCTGTTCTTCTGGCCACTCCAGGCTGGTCTGCTTGTCCTTTCAAGTGGAAATTTCCCCTCAGAAGATGGATGCTGTTCAGGCTTCCACCTATAGTCTTATGTATTGCAGAGGCTCTGCAGGAAGCCTCCTTCACTGGGCATGTTGTAGCCCCATTTTAGGTATTCCAAT
>NW_006418414.1:0-586 GCF_000296735.1 Chrysochloris asiatica | reverse complement strand
GTGTCTGTTCATGTCCTGTGCCCATTTTTTAATTGGGTTATTTGTCTTTTTCTTGCAGAGGTGTTGTAGTTTCCTATATATTTTAGAAATGAGTCTCTTATGTGATGTGTTGTTGCAAAAGATTTTTCCCATTATGTGGGTTCCCTTTTTACTTTTTTGGTGAAGTCTTTTGATGCACATACATTTTTAATTTTTAGTATGTCCCACTCATCTATTTTGTGTAGTTTTCAAAATGGTTGGCAGTCTGTATATGCCCTGAATTATATCCTCACATTTGTCCCTATTTTTTCATTGATGACCTTCATAATTTTGGGATTCACATTTAGATATTTAATCCATGCTGAGTTCGTTTTTGTATATGGTGTGAGGAAAGGTCTTATTTCAGTCTTTTGCACATTGCTTTCCAGCTCTGCCAGCGCCATTTATTAAAGAGACTGTCTCCTCCCCATGCAATGTGCCTAGGTGCTTTGTCAAAAATCATTTGGCTGTATGTGGTTGGGTTAATTTTTGGATTCTCGATTCTGTTCCATTGATCAATGTATCTTTCATTGTACTAGTACCAGGCTGTTTTGACCACTGTAGCCAT
>NW_006418413.1:3629-4716 GCF_000296735.1 Chrysochloris asiatica | reverse complement strand
GTCGGAACCGACTCCATGGCACATCACAACAACAACAACTTTTTTTTTTTATCTTGCTGTTATTGCTGTTGTGCGATGACATCTCATTGATTTGACTTGCATCTCTCTACTGGCTAGTTATCGTGAACATTTCTTCATATGTTTGTTGGCTGCCCGGATCTCTTCCTTGGTGAAATGTCTGTTCATCTCCTGTGTCCATTTTTATTAGTCTTTTTCTTGTAGAGGTGTTGTAATTTCCTATATATTTTAGAAACTAGTTCTTTGACTGATGTGTCATTGCAAAAGATTTTTTCCCATACTGTGGATTCCCTTTTACTCTTCTGGTGAAATCTTTTGATGCACAAAAGTTTTAAATTTTTAGTATATCCCAATCATCTATTTTGTCTACTTTTGTTTGTCTAGTTTTCAAAATGTGTGGTAGTCTGTGCATTCCCTGAATTAGTGTCCTCATATTTGTCCCTATGTTTTCACTGATTTTTCAATTTTTTTCATAATTTTGGGATTCACATTTAGGTCTTTAATCCATGCTGAGTTGGTTTTTGTGTAAGGTGTGAGGTAAAGGTGTTGTTTCAATATTTTGCATATCACTTTTTAGTTCTGCCAGCACCATCTGTTGAAGATACTATCCCTTCCCTATGTTATATACTTGGGTACTCTGTCAAAAATCAGTTGGCTGTATGTAGATGGGTTAATTTCTGGATTCTGGAGTCTGTTCCATTAATCAATGTATCTTTCACTGTACCAGTACTAGGCTGTTTTGACCAATGTAGCCGTGTAATAAATTTTGAAGTCAGAGAGTAGTGAGAGATTTCCAACCTTATTCTTTTTCTTAAACAGTGCTTTGCTTATCCTGGGTATCTTTCCTTTCCATATAAAGTTTATAATTGTTTTTCCATCTCTTTGAAGAATGTCACTGGGATCTGGATTGGGATTGCATTGTATGTGTAAATTGCTTAGGGCAATATTGCCTTTTTCAGAATGTTAAGTCTTCTTATCCAGGAACATGGTACATTCTTCCATTTTTGTAGGTCTCTTTTGGTTTCTTGCAGCAGTGTTTTGTAGTTTTCTTTGTATAGGTCCTTTGTTT
>NW_006418413.1:0-579 GCF_000296735.1 Chrysochloris asiatica | reverse complement strand
TGCTCCAAGGTTCCCATGGCATTATTCCGTGGTGGGTCTGTCTACCTGTTTGGTCTTGCCATTTGGTCTCACCCAAGTTGTTAGCTCTGAGCCACAGAGCCCAGAAATTCAAAAGTACGTGATTTCTTACGTCTGCTACAAGTTCCACTAATATAAGCCTTCAAACTTTAAAAATATTCCTACCTATGTGGTTCAGAGTTTTGGAGCTCTTTGCTGAACCCATTTCACCTGGTATTCTGTAGTATTGCTGACGACGACCTTCACTGCACCTCTACCTTATCCTCTATCAAGCCCTGCCAATCATATGCTACCTCTTAAAATGATTGAACATTGACTAATTCTTTTTTGTATAATGTCTCTTTATATTCATTCTACCTTTTTTTGTTGCTCTCTGCATCATTCAATACTTTGCCCATAGAATCTTTCAATACCACAAGTTGAGGCTTGCATGTTTGTCAGTTCCCTCAGCTTGAGAAATGCTGAATGTGTTTTTCCCTTTTGGTTTTCTAGCTTTAGGTCTTTTCACAGGGTTGTGTACTTTCACCATACATATTCAACCTTTATGATAAACAAATAATC
>NW_006418412.1:4170-4730 GCF_000296735.1 Chrysochloris asiatica | reverse complement strand
CTATCTTATTTGATTGTTCCTGTAGCACTTTCCTGACTTCTTCCTTATTTTTCTCAACTCCATTGTAAAGTGTTTTGAAACATTGTATAATTATTTTAATGAATTCCTTCTCAGGCATTTCCAAGGCCTGCCCTCTTTCTAGAATGGAGTCCAGGTCTACCTCTAGGTCATGTGCTCAGGCATTTTATCTTGTTTCTGGACATGTGCTGATATGGTCACCTTCTTTTGCTTCTTGGACATGTTTAGTGTTTATCTGTGGCCTTAATACTTAATTGAATATGTGTTTTGGTGTTTTTTTTTATGCTTTCTGAATGCTTCCAGGTAAATGTGATCAGGATGTTGGTTTCCCTTTTCACACTTCTTATTGCTTACCTCAGAGTAATTTTCACAGTTGTTGTCTGCCTCTAAGCTATATGACTGCTTGTATTGGTTCTTGCCCAGATTTTGGTGTTTTATAGAGTGTGATTGTAGCTTGAATATATGGCAGCAGTTTCTGTCTCTTCTTAGGTAATATCTGGAGAGAAAGAGTCCCCAAAATTCAAAGGGAGAGTATAAAACAG
>NW_006418412.1:0-537 GCF_000296735.1 Chrysochloris asiatica | reverse complement strand
AAAGCCTTCGCATAGTCAATAAAGCATAGGTAAACATCCTTCTGATATTCTCTGCTTTCAGCCAAGATCCATCAGACATCAGCAATGATAGCTCTCATTCCACGGCCTCTTCTGAATCTAGCTTGAACATCTGGAAGTTCTCTGTCAATGTATGATTGTAGCCGTTTCTGTATTACTTTGAGCAAAATTTACTCGCTTGAGATATCAAAGATTGTCCAGGGATTTCCCCATTCTGTTGGGTCACGTCTCTTTGGATTGGGCACAAATATAGATCTCTTCCAATCAATCGGCCAGATAGTTGTCTTCCAAATTTCTTGGCAGAGATGAGTGAGTACCCATTGTGCTACCTCACTTTCTTGAAAGATTTCAATTTTTATTCCATCGATTCCTGGTGCCTTGTTCTTTGCCAATTCTTTAAATGCACTTTGGACTTCCTCCATGAGTATCATTGGCTCTTGTTCATATGGTACCTTTTGAAATGGTTGAATATTAACCATTTCCTTTTGGTACAATGACTCTGTGTTTTCCTTCCATCTT
>NW_006418411.1:2742-3260 GCF_000296735.1 Chrysochloris asiatica | reverse complement strand
TTGACAGCACTTAACAATAACAAGGCAATAATGATTACTGTAGGAATAGTACTGATCCCCAAATATTGGGACACCATATTGTGAATTGGAGTCCTGGCGTGGCGCTGTGGGTTAATGCGCCAGACTGCAAAGTTGTTTGAACTGCAAGGTCGGTGGGGCAAATTCACCAGCAGCTCCTTGGAAACCCTATACAGGGTCGCTATGGGTAGGAACCGACTCAACAGCATACAACAACAAAAACAAAGAGGAGGATAGAAAACTTCCTAACACATTTAATGAAGCAAGCATAACCCTAATACAAAAATCAGGGAAGGATGTGAGTAAGAAAGAAAATTATAGACCAATATCCCTCATGAAAATAGATGTAAAAATTCTCAACAAAATCATAGCCAATAGAATCTTGCAGCACATCAAAAAGATAATATGTTGTGACCATGTGGGATTAATATACCACGGATGCAAGGATGGTTCAACATTAAAAAAAAAACAATGTAATCCACCATATAAATAAGAAAAAA